>NC_134409.1:79869139-80016639 GCF_038048845.1 Mixophyes fleayi
CCTTCTCCGTTCGAACTTCAGCACCCGATACAGCCCCTAGTTCCTTCACTACGGCCGATGCTTGGTTCTCCTGAGGCCCCTCTGCTCCCGTATTAATCATTATACAGGAATCCTCACTCACAACCTGTTGTGGTAGCACAGGCTGCAGGGTTCCAATAACCACATGAGGCTGCCTGTTAAACTTCACAGGCAGCCTTACCTTGGCCCCCAGTTTCTTCACTCGGGCCTGGACAAAATCCTCCTTCTCGTGACCCCCTATATTGGACATCATACAGGGTGACACCGGCCCAGTAGTTTTAGAAGGCCCAGGGACTTCATCCAAGGAGGGTATATTCATAGACCCAGAAGGGACACACACTACTACGGGGTTCAGGTCCACCGCCAAACGGGTAACTGGCCGGTAGGAGACATTGCTGCTCATGCAGGACATAGTAGGCCCAAGAGCCTGGGGGCTCTCCTCCTCTCCTTCCCCAGGTCCCTCCATCACTGGCTTTGCTGCAGGTTTTTTTCCTTCCACAGGCTGCACCGAGCTAGGAGCTTTAAATTCAGCTTTATCCTGATCACGGTCTGTTTTTTCACCCGGAGATGTTGAAGCCGGGGCCTTTCCTGCATTTTCATTAGCAGTAGCATCACTTAACCTGGGAAGCTGATTAACATGGATCCTGGATGAAACTGGGCCTAGGCCCGGGCCAGGCCCGGTAGGCAGGGGACTTTCCTGGAATGCTGCCCCAGGAGGCTCCATCAAGGCTGGGCTAGGCAAAAAAACTCTATCCTGCAGGCTTCTGGAAGTCAGAGCTAAAACAAACACCTCCTCTCTCTGTCCTGCTGATTCCAGTGGTGCTGTGTCCTGTGCTCTGTGCTTCTGAGGTCAGTGGTGCTGCTGGGTCCTGTGCTCTGTCCTGCTCAGTCCAGTGGTGCTGTCCTGTGCTCTGTCCTGCTCAGTCCAGTAGTGCTGTCCAAATCAGTCCAGTGGTGGTGTCCTGTGCTCTGTCCTGCTCAGTCCAGTGGTGCTGTCCAAATCAGTCCAGTGCTGGTGTCCTGTGCTCTGTCCTGCTCAGTCTAGTGGTGCTGTCCTGCTCAGTCTAGTGGTGCTGTCCTGCTCAGTCCAGTGGTACTCTCCTGTGCTGCATATAATTTTTAAAGGTTTTGCTGAGTGTGTGTGGTTTAGGGGCACGCTCTCCTGTGCGGCATATAATGGAGAACAAAAATTTACAGGATAAAGTAGGGAAAGATCAAGAACCACTTCCTCCTAATGCTGAAGCTGCTGTCACTAGTCATGACATAGACGATGAAATGCCATCAACGTCGTCTGCCAAGGCCGATGCCCAATGTCATAGTAGAGGGCATGTAAAATCCAAAAAGCAAAAGTTCATTAAAATGATCCAAAAAAAGAAATTAAAATCATCTGAGGAGAAACGTAAACTTGCCAATATGCCATTTACGACACAGAGTGGCAAGGAACGGCTTAGGCCCTGGCCCGTGTTCATGACTAGTGGTTCAGCTTCACCCAACGATCTAAGCCCTCCTCCCCCCCCCCTCTAGAAAATTTAAGAGAGTTAAGCTGTCATCAAAAATACAGCAAACAACTCTGCCTTCTAAAGACATGGCATCACAAATCCCCAAGGCGAGTCCAAGGGTGTTGGTGGTTGCGATGCCTGACCTTCCCAGCACTGTATGGGAAGAGGTAGCTCCTTCCACCATTTGCAGCACGCCTTCTGCATATGCTGGAAGGATCACCTACAGTGCAGTTCCAGATTTTGATAATGAAGGTGTCAATGTTGTACACCAGGAGGAGGATATTGATGTAGCTGGCGCTGAGGAGGAAGTTGACGAGGAGGATGGTGATGTGGTTTTCTTAAATGAGGCACCAGGGGGGAAAACGGTTGTTGTCCATGGGATGAAAAAGCCCATCGTCATGCCTGGGCAGAAGACCAAAAAATCAACCTCTTCGGTCTGGAATTATTTCTATCCCAATCCGGACAACAAATGTATTGCCATATGTAGCTTATGTAAAGCTGCAATAAGCTGGGGTAAGGATCTTGGCCACCTAGGGACATCCTCCCTTATAGGTCACCTGAAGACCCTTCATAATTCTGTGTTTAGTTCAGGAACTGTGGCTAGGACCATCAGCAGTCCTGGGACACCTAAATCCCTTGGTGCCATTGTATCCACACCAGCAACACCCTCCTCGTCAATTTCCTTCTTGATCTGGATTGGAGATCGTCCTGCAGGCCATGTCACCGGCATGACTGAGTCCTCTTCAATCCGGGATTCTTCCGGAGGATCCTGCAGCGGTACGCCTACTACTGCCGCCGTTGCTGCTGGGAGTTGGTCATCTTCCCAGAGGGGAAGTCGTAAGACCGCTACGTCTTTCACTTTCACTAAGCAATTGACCGTACAACAATCGTTTGCCATGAGCACGAAGTACAACAGCAGTCATCCTATGGCAAAGCGGATAACTGCGTCCGTGACAGCTATGTTGGTGTTAGACATGCGTCCGGTGTCCACCATCAGTGGAGTGGGATTTAGACGGTTGATGGAGGTATTGTGTCCCCGGTACCAAATCCCGTCTAGATTCCACTTCACCATGCAGGCAATACCCGGGATGTACAGAGAAGAATGAAAAAGTGTCCTCAGTGCTCTGAAAAATTTGGTTGTACCCACTGTCCACTTAACCACGTACATGTGGACAAGTGGTTCAGGGCAAACTAAGGACTATATGACTGTGACAGCCCACTGGGTAGATGCATCGCCTTCCTCAGCAGCAGCATCTCTGAAACGCCTGCTCGTTCCAAGGCAGGGAACGTTGTGTATCACCGGTTTCAGTAACAGGCACAACGCCGACAACCTCTTAGAGCAGGGGTGGGCAAACCAGTCCTCAAGGGCCATATAACAGTTCATGTTTTTAGGATTTCTGTCTGTAGAAACAGCTGGGATAATTACTGACCCAGCCAAATAGATTAACTCAGCTGTGCATGATTAAAGAAATCCTAAAAACATGAACTGTTATATGGCCCTTGAGGACTGGTTTGCCCACCCCTGTCTTAGAGAAACTGAGGGAAATCATCTCGCAGTGGCTTACCCCACTTAGACTCTCCTGGGGATTTGTGGTGTCGGACAACGCCAGTAACATTGTGCGGGCATTACATATGGGCAATTTCCAGCACGTGCCATGTTTTGCCCACACAATAAATTTGGTAGTGCAGCATTATCTTAAAAGTGACAGGGGTCTAAAGGATATGCTTGCGGTGGCCCGCAAAATTGCTGGACACTTTCGCCATTCTGCCACTGCCTACCGAAGACTGGAGCACCATCAAAATCTGGTCAGCGTGCTCGATCCTCGGTTTAAAGCGTTTGTTGTGTCTCTGTTTCCGGCGGACACAAGTCTACAGCGGTGCAAAGACCTGCTGATCAGGAGATTGTCATCTGAAGAGGACCGTGACATGGCAGCAGTGTTAGGAACTCCCAAGTCAGTACAGTAAAAACCGGAAACTACTCTGAAGGCCAGGTGTTCGCTGGAGCCCCTAGTGGTGGGGACAGACTGAGCTGCGGGCTGACCGAGGGTCAAGTAACGTATACTGACTTAAAGGAGTTCCCAGAAGTGGAGTGATTGGCGGACTGTAGTTAAGTAGAATCCTAGGTCAAAGGGTCACAGGCACAGATGCAATATCCAAAGACAAGCGAAGGGTCAAACACACAGGCAGAGAAGCAAAATCCAAAGTCCAGGCAAAAGGTCGAGGTCAGAAGAGAAGGGTCACAGCTCCAATAACAAGCAGGGGTCAAAACACGGGTAGTCAAATCCAAGGTAGCAGGAACCAAAACAGATAGCACAAGCAGGCAGCAGGGCTGAGGACAGAACGCTATAACCGGCAGTGAGGCTGCAGATCTCACTGCCTTAAATACACAGAGGGACCAATCAGGGTTTGCCCCTGAAGTATACCCACTTGCAGGCTAATGCCTGCTAATTCAGCCCACAGGCTGAATTCAATTATAAATTACAAAATGTGCGTGCGCGCCCGGCTCTCTATACCGCCGGGACACCGCGCTGAAGGAGCGTCTGGCCGTTGCCTTAGCAATGATCGGGTGCTGGGCGGAAGTGACGTCCCGGTCGCCAAGGTGACGGCTAGGACGCTAGAGGAACCAGGAAGCGAGCCGCGGCGGCTCGTAACAAACAGCTCCTCCTTCATTTTCTCCCACACCTGTGGCTGCGAGGAAACAGCAGAGATTTCCTAAACGACCCGCTGGCGGGGATGCAGAGCAGGCAGGAGTGAATTTGAACATCTGGTCCGGACTGAAGGACTTGCCAACGATTGCTGACATGTCTACTGTCACTGCATTGGATGCTGTCACCATTGAAAAAATGGTGGAGGATTACTTTGGTGACAGCATCCAAGTAGACATGTCAGACAGTCCTTACTTGTACTGGCAGGAAAAAAAGGCAGTTTGGAAACCCCTGTACAAACTTGCTCTATTTTACCTGAGTTGTCCCCCCTCCAGGGTGTACTCCGAAAGAGTTTTTAGTGCAGTGGGGAACCTGGTCAGTGAGCGGCGAAGGAGGTTGCTTCCGCAAAATGTGGAGAAGATGATGTTCATCAAAATGAATTATCAATTCTTCAATGAAGACCAGCAATGGCCTCCAGAGACTACAGAGGGACCTGTGATTATGGAGTCCAGCGGGGACGAATTGATAATGTGTGAGGATGAGGAAGTACACACTGAATGGGGCGAGGAATCAGAGGATGAGGACGACATCTTGCCTAAGTAGAGCCAGTTTATCCAGTACAGGGAGAGATGAATTGCTTTTATTGTGTGGCTGAAATGATTGGTTTGTTAAAGTGTGCATGTCCTTTTTCCGCAACATAAGGGTGGGTGGGAGGACCCAAGGACAATTCCATCTTGCACCTTTTTTTTTTCTTTGCCAGCTCGTTTTGTGGGGCTCCAAACGAACCATTCATTTCAGCCACAGTTTTGTAGTCCCTGTCGCTTAAATAATTGGTTTGTTAAAGGGCGCATGTCCTATTTCCCCAACATAAGGGTGGGTGGGAGGGCCCAAGGAAAATTCCATCTTGCACCTCTTTTTTTGGCATTATGTGCTCTTTGGGGCCTAGTTTTTCAAACTGCCATCCTGTCTGCCACTGCAGTGCCACTCTTAGATGGGCCACGTGTTTGTGCCGCCCACTTGTGTCGCTTAGCTTAGTCATCCAGCTACCTCGGTGCAACCTTTTGGCCTAAAAACAATATTGTGGGGTGTTCAGAATAGACTGGAAATGAGTGGAAATGAATGTTATTGAGGTAAATAATAGAGTAGGAGTGAAAAAAATAAATAAATCTGGATTTTAACAGTTTTTATGCTTTTTTTAAAAAAAATCAAAACCCAAAACCTTGAGGGGGGGTGTTTTGGCAAAACCCATTAGAACCCAAAACCTGAAGGTAATCAGAACCCTATATATATATATATATATATATATATATATATAGGGCTGCCTAGAGAAATGCACGCCCCCGGTACAGCAACTTCATAGGAGCCCCCCTTATAGTTGAGCATTGTAAAAAAAAAAAAAATGTTGCGCAACTAAAAATGGTCATACAATTGGGGGCATTTTGGCGCATCATTAGGGGTGTGTCTAGCAGGTGAAAGCACTAGGCCACCCTCTTACAGAAAACTGCATTACTCACACAAGCCCCCTTGCCCAGCAGCTTTGCTCACATATGTCCCCTCTGCCCACATTCTTTAACCACACTTGTGCCCCCAATTAATACTATGCAACAGCTGCCCCCAGAAATATAGTATGCCACAGTTGCCCCCAGAAATATATTATGCCACAGTTGCCCCCAGAAATTCATAGTATGCCACAGTTGCCCCCAGAAATTCATAGTATGCCACAGTTGCCCCCAGAAATTCATAGTATGCCACAGTTGGCCCCAGAAATTCATAGTATGCCACAGTTGCCCCCAGAAATTCATAGTATGCCACAGTTGCCCCCAGAAATTCATAGTATGCCACAGTTGGCCCCAGAAATTCATAGTATGCCACAGTTGGCCCCAGAAATTCATAGTATGCCACAGTTGGCCCCAGAAATACATAGTATGCCACAGTTGGCCCCAGAAATACATACTATGCCACAGTTGGCCCTAGAAATACATAGTATGCCACAGTTGGCCCTAGAAATACATAGTATGCCACAGTTGGCCCCAGAAATACATAGTATGCCAACGTTGGCCCTAGAAATACATAGTATGCCACAGTTGCCCCAGAAATACATTTTATGCCAGAGTAATGCCACCAATTCACTTTATACCTGACAAAGTGCCTGAAAATAATTTTACGATACACAAAAATGTCCCCAAGGACATTATAGCTCACAAAGTGCCTCCAAATTATTTTAAGCCACACATTAAATGCCCCCAATGAATATTCAGCTACACAAAAATGCCCCCATTGACTGTTATGCCTCACAAGTGCCTCAAAAATAATTCTAAGCCACTAATAAATTAATAAAAAAATGATGTAATTGTGTACTTACCTTTTCCAGGCGTGATCCGTTCCGCAATGGTGCTTGGGAGGAACTGTGCAGTTCACTGTCCACAAGATGTTGGAAAGCAGAGCTGAACTAAAAGGAATAAATAACAGCCGGAGAAGAGCTGATCTGCTGTGCTTGCGCGAGCGCAGCAGTTCAACTCTTCTCCGGCTGTCATTTAGGACGGCCGGCGTGCCAGTATGCACGGGGCTGGTTGCCGACTCCTGGTGTAGAGTAATATGCAAGTGACCTCTGTTTGCGACCATGTATCGGTGTCAGTACGCCTTGTGAATGTGCACTGAATTTCTGACAAGCCTTTCACATAATTTTGGCAAAGCCAGTGCTGGCGCTGAAGTTACTTCAGCTTAAAAATGCTTAGACATTTGGTGCTGCTCAGAGGAGAGTGTAAATGGCTTACTATTATCCAGAAGTGCTAAGCAGGAGCACGGATAATAGCTCATAAAGTCTTAAATCTTTTTTCATATATGTACAAACATTGAATTCCCAACAATGCATTACCATACCCAAGATACAAAGAAGTATTTACAGTATATGACGTTTATAGTACAGTAAGGGCAGTGAATGTGTTTACAACACTTGACTGATTCCAAACTATTATCAGGATAAAAATAAAAACGTTTTGTTATCTACCATAATTTGCATTACATTGCATTACTTTCTTTCAAACCATCTAACATAATATTTGATTAAAAAAAAGCAAAACAAAGACAAACCCAAACACTATTTTACATGCAACTATGTTAGTCCATTTCGCCTTCTTTCTTTAAAAACATACCTTCTGACCTTCTACGACATATAGAAAAAACACCTAGTTCATGCATTTGCAGTGCGAATAGCCCATAAATTCTAATATCTCTTTCCAAAATGCAGTAGTCATTACTCAGCAGTCTACGTTATTTAAATCCTTCATTAGTGTCTGCTTATGTTTGTTGTGGCTGTGAACCAAAACATATTGTAAACTTCTATTCATTGGAAGTTGGATAAATTCAATCTGGATTGCCTAAAGGGTCTTTATCTGTAGCTGGAGACCTTCTGTGAAGAGCAAAAAAAATATTGCATAGTGATTTGCATTTATTCACTAGGAATTACAGTAACTGTAACATGCTTGTTAGTATCAGTACATCATTATCAGGTAACCAGTAAACATTCTTGTGCAGTGAACAGCTGCTAATAAGACACTTGTTTACGTGTTTCTCTGTGTAGCTTAACTGTGACGCTATGCGTTCCATGCAATGAAAATATGATTTCCTCAAAGTGGCAGTCCCTAATCTTACAAACAGGTAATGTCAAAGTGATGTGACCTGGGCGAGTGTTCAAAGCCACTGCTTTCTCATCATCACCTAGTATAGCCCCCTTGAATGACTCTGATGTGTTTTCCGGGTTTACAAACATTCAATCGGCCAGTTCTCAAAAGGTTCCAGGCATTCAGCCATTTTGAAAGCAACACTACTCCTCTCATAAATCAGGGTACTCTCGTTAGACACCTTGCACTGTGTCTGCAAATCACTCAGCATTTTCTCAACAGAATCTCCCATTACCAAATATTCACACATATTTCCAGATTCTGTGATTTCCATGTCGAAACTACAAATATATTCACTTAAACAAGTCTCGCTCACAGACTGCATTTTATCTCGTAACATTTCTTTATGGGTATAACAAACCCTTCTGATTTCTTAGAACATTCATCAGCACCATTTTCACACAGATTAAAACCACTTGTAATATCTGCATGTAATAGCTCACTCCCACAATTCTCATCTTTATTAAAGGGAAAGCTATTTTTCTCAACTTCAAAAACAAAATTATTTTGTTCAAATACAGAAACGGTTTGTTGGACCCGAGCTATCTGGAGGTCAGTGTTTTCTCCTGACTCTATCTGTACATTATTTACAGTTTTGTCCGTCCATTGATTGGTGCAGTGACGGACCAAAGATTTCAAAACTTGTTTTGGAGAGATGCAAAAGCTTACAATTAAGCATTGCAGGCATTACATTTTGAAATGTACAACTTTTTCAATCTTGAAAAATGTATCTTGTAAAAACGGACAAGACAGACAAACAGTGTTATTTAAACCAAATCACACCTCTCCCTTACAGAGCGCTAAGACAGAGAACAAACAGTGTAAACTTATCACGGATCTCCCTCACACGCAACTGTTTTCTTCCCGCCTACTGCTGTGGAACTACAAGTCCCAGCATAAAATTAAATAGAAGTCACCTTCAGTATGCTATTACCAGTCAGCACTCTAGACACATTTTAGTTACTAAGAAAAAGAAAACAGCGCTGGAACCGATAGCCAATGACTAAAACCGAGCTTGTGAATTAGGAAAAAACACACAATTTATTAAAAATCAAAAAATATGCAATATAAAAAATCTTATAAGAAATATACAGTGTTTTATACCTAAAAATATTGTAGAATACTCTATATTGACCTCTAATAGAGGACACAATGATGAATCAAGCCACAGTAAAACAGATCATAAAAAGATCAAGAAACCACGTGGATGTGGAATCATATAGTCAAATGAGATTCCTTGAAACGTATAGATGACTGAATAATATTACATGAACCTCTACCATCCATATGAAATGTTCACAGATAGATATATCCTTTTATATCATATCGCCCCCTTTCAAATAGGTGCTGGTAAAAAATGGAAGAATCCACATGGCCCCATTTGAATTTTTTCTTTCAGACTTTATACAAATAAAGGTTCTGTATGTCTCTCAATTGACTTGTACTGGAGACACAAATCTCTAAAAAATAAATTGTGAGTCCAAATACTGCAGGTGATCTCGGGTTAATCAACAAACCCACTTGCTCCACTCCACTAGTCTCTAAATGCCACTACAAACCACTCGAATCTGGCATATGGATATAAAGCCAATTAGCTATATCATATATCATCCTTCACAAAAGTGCCAATAATAAAGATGTTTCCACACCTTCTCCTTTGAAAATCTATAATCAAACTACATGCAAGTAAAGGTCCCATAAATCAAGTATAGGTGGAAATAGGCACAAAGATATCCATAAAGGGAAGGCATGCAGGAGTCCAAAACTAGTGGGTTAACCTTAGGGTTGATGAACGAGCCCACTCTCTCAGCTCCCGCTGGTCTCCAAATCGCACTGCGAGCACCTCTCATCTGAAAAATTTTAGTTACTCTTGAATTATTGAAGCATACTCGAAGAACCTGTTTATCAATTTTATATACATTGTCAGATAACAAAATACAGAGTCTATCTCCAAGATTTCTTTTACACTGTATGGATAGGATAGAGAGATTTGTAGCTTACCAGCTGCTCATAGCCCCCCTTCTTATCTCAACACACTGAAATCTTTTACACAGAATAAGGGGGGGCACATTCTGTTCTTTCAGTTGCGCAGCATCAAACATACATTTATAGTACACACCTACTTGATTCATTATTTTAGTCATTATATCATTGGAAACAGTGAGTCATCATTCAGCTTCTGACAGAATCTTCCTTCTTCTAAAATGTTCATCCAATGTTCAAAACAGTAAATCTCTAATTCCCTCTACTCCATTATGTGCTTTCCAAAAGATGGATATTATACCCAAAATAACCAAAGCAATGACTATTACACAAAAAATAGGGACTCTCTATCCTTCTGCTTTGTCTGAATAATAACTTGTGGACAGTTAGTTCCCAGATATTTATATAATAGCAAAGACAACTCTCTGGTCTTTGATCAACATCTTATTTGACTTTTATCCTTTATACATCATACAATAGGTACAAGCACATGCACTCAAAATTATTATTATTATTTATTTATAAGGCGCCACAAGGTTTCCGCAACGCCGAACACAATACAAACAATGGACAGTACAGGGAATAACAGTACAGAACAATAAACGAGTAATACCAAGACTTCAGAGGCTCCAGGCAAAGCAGCAAATATATTGAAGTTGGAGCAGAAGAGAAGGTAGAAAGGAGGGAATTCACTCATCTTTCAAAAATCTAATTAACAATACAATTACAGTAAACAATTTGGGTTAGTACTGTATTATATTAATCAGATAATACTTGAGACTCACAAATTCGCCTGTCAGGTGCCTCAGACAGACATGAGGTGACCCAGAATAGGAAGACCAACGAGTAGAAATCTGCTGACCGCGGATGTTTGGGTTCAATGTCCTGGGACACCTCCATTATCTATCTTGGAGTCTGCTGGACATTGAATCTCGGTGTGACCTCCAAGTTGTCAAGTCTATAATTCTATTCCGAGTTTGCCTTGTGGTTTCAAGTATATCTGGAAGTGCTTCAATCAGCTGGAGAGAATAGTCACAGACCAAGGTTATGTATGCAAGAAATATTCTCTGCTTATTGATACAAAGATACAAGATTTTATAGCCTTCTGAATATATGAATCCTACGTCATAAGCATACAATAGTCTATGGGATGTATCATTGAGGTGTTTAACTTTCTCCCCTTTCTCAGGCCAGATATGCCATTTATTCTTATCCCAAGGGGGGCTGAAGGTTTATCTCCTGTCTGCCATATCCAAGGTCATGGGTGCAGCTCAGGGGAGGGCTGGCAGACTTCAGCCCGGGGGGCAAGCACACAGCACTGGCCCATAAGTAGCAACCTATCCTAAAAGGGTTGTTTTAACTATAATATATATTTATCAATATAAAACAGAGGTTATTTGTTGCTTAATCCAGCGGTACTTTTATTATTATATATGTGAATCTTAAATAATGAAAATAAATAATGCAACAAAAAACAAACCTCCCTTTTATATTGTATGTTATTTATTGTATATGTTCCTTCCCTTTTTCACATACCTGTCTGATTTATAATGGATTATATTCTGACACCCTGGGAACATCAATACTGTGGCAATCACACTCACGCAGTCATTTGTTGGTGCAAGGCACCTGTAGTCTAGGGGAGGAACACTGTACACTGTTATTTGAGAAACAAGGTGTAGGCAGTCTATGCAGTCCGTGCATAAGTGGCCATCACATACTGCTGGATTCAGCCGCATCACCCATTGACAGAATATACAGCTTGTAGTACAATAATCTGTCAATGGATGACACTGCCATTTAAAGTAGTACATGATGCTGCTAACTCTGCATGGACTGCATAAGCTCCTGCACCGAGTTTGCCACTGGACCACTAGCTTCTCTCCCTCCACAATGTACCTTTGTGGGAGTAGATGCTGCCTTTCAGTGGTTACGCATTACCAGTGTCTTCTGCTTGCTGGTCTTATGCTCCGTTGCTGCTTTGTTGGATCCTGGAATGTTGGGGTCCTGTTTGGATAAGAGTTATTATTCACCTTTTGAAAAGTTGAGCAGTGAGTGAAGGATCTAGGCCTCCCTCCCCACAACCAGACAGACATTGAATCAGTAACTTTTTCTGTTTAATAAACAGGCCTACTTCCACCCTATCAGCTCCAGAATGTAATTTTTAATTACTTTATTTTTAATTTTAAGCATTTAAGTGTAATGTCTATTTTCCTCCATATAGTCCCGACATCAAATTAATATCACCCATGTTTAATAATTAGGCCTCCTTCCCCCTAACCAGCCAACAATAAATTAAAAGTCTCCTTCTCCCCAATCAATCCTCTATAATAAACTAATAACATTTAATAACATTCCCATTTAATAAACAAACATAACCCCCCATCAGCCCAGACATTAAATTGATAACCTCTACATTTAACAAACAGACCGATTTAACCCCTCACTATCCCCGACATTAAATTATAACATTCCCATGTAATACACATCTCTATTTCCCCACCAGCCCCACAATTAAATTACGTGTTACAACTTTCCTCACATTTAATAGAGATTATTATTGCAAATTAATATTTTACTGATTTAATTTTTATATTACTTATGTTTTTATAGTATGTATCATACTATGAAAAAAAATCCTCCCTTCTATCCACCCTCCCGCCCTCTGAAATCTCCCTCTTCTCATCAGTCCCCTCTTTTTCTGCTGCCTCTCTTCTCATTAGCCCCGTCTTCTCATCAGCCCCTTCTAGTCTCCAGCCCCCTTCTTGTCAGCCCCTCTCTTCTCATTAGCCCCCCTCTTGTCTCCTGCCCCTCTTCTCATCAGCCCCGTCTTCTCATCAGTCCCCCTCTTCTCATCATCCCCCTCTAGTCTCCAGCCCCCCTTCTCATCAGCCCCCTCTTCTCATCATCCCCCTCTAGTCTCCAGCCACCCCTTCTCATCAGCCCCCCTTCTCATCAGCACCCCTTTCTCATCAGCCCCCCTTCTCAACAGCATCCCTTTCTCATCAGCCTCCTCTAGTCTCCAGCTCCCCCTTTTTCATCAGCTCCCCCTTCCCCTTCTCACCATCCCACTATAATTTACTTACCTGAGCTCTCTAGAGCTTTTTCCTCCTCCTTCTTCCTGCGTCGTCTGTGCTGGCTCCTCAAGTCAAAGTAGCTCCTGTGTTCTGGGCCACCCGTAACTACCATACTAACTATTGAAAGAGAGCCGGCACATCGGATCTCTCTCACTGCAACGTCCTGACTTCTTTTTGTCACGTCAGGACGCTGCAGTGAGAGAGAACCGATGCGCCGGCTCTCTTTCAATAGTTAGTATAGTAGTTACGGGCGGGCGGGTATGGCGCCCCCCTACTGACTAGGCGGCCCAAAATGTACCATGGACGGCCAGCCCGGAGACCTCATGCCCCCCCTGCCCCCTGTCCCAGCCCACCACTGGTGCAGCTACAAGCTGATAATGAACCCACTTGTTGTGCAAGACTCCTTTATAAAAATCTTGCTACATTCTTACAGGAATTCTCTATGTCAGCTTAACCTCAAGGCCGTGGGCTTACATCTTGCAAAACTGCATTTCTGCAGAAAATGAATAACCTCTAATATATCTATGCGAGTTGCAAAAAATGGCTGAACAAAGGCTTTATAACAAAAAATCATATATAACACTTTTTATTCATAGTTACTAAAACTTATCAAAAAAAAAAGCAGAGAATCGGTCATCTCATGCACATGCACCCTATTCCACATCGCACTTGTTCTCTTTGCTGCTGCAGAGGTGGGGACAACGACAGTGATTTCTGACAGTGAGTCACAGTTAATCAACTGCACTCTGATTTACTGTCAGCCCTGTATGGACTTTTGTTGCTGCTACGTGGGATCCACTCTGTCTTCACCACAGTGAAGCAGCATGATGACAATAATGTAGACTGCATTTTTCCTTTTAAATAAGTTCAAATTTGTGGCTCTTGCACCAAATAGGTTGTGTACCCCTGGCATTGACAAACTAGATACCCACTCAACAATCCCACATATGAAGATCTTGTCTTGCCTGCCAGGACCAGGCCAGTGTTGGAGATTGGGGAAATCCAAAAATACTTTTTAGGGTAAGAAAAACAACTTTATATTCCATTTCGGCTGCTGTCACAACTATGGCAGAGATTAAACTGGTGTGTGACAGGTCTTCTTTAATTGGTTCAGACAAACAGAGCAAACATTGTTTACCCTCTGTGAATTTTCCCATTACATAAATAGGAAGTATACATAGCATGGATATTGATACCAGCTTGTCCTGGCAAGTACTAAGAGTATAGAGTAAATATAACTCTTTTTAAATATATATATATATTTTACTTTATTGAAATCTAATTTATTATTTATTTTATTTATTGTTGAGATTTTTCTTAATGGTATCACATAGGCCATTTTTGTACCCAGCATATAACTGTTACAGCTAGTTGTGCAGTGTGAATAGCAAGTTCCTTTCACATTGCTGTTGAATGCCCTCTGAATGCTCTCTGCAGCTTCAGTGGAGTGTAACCTTAATAGAATGAGAGTATGATGTTTACAGTCCCTACAATGTGCAAATATAATAAACATCCCTGTGACCGTTAAACTTAATTTAGGTGTCAAACAACTAGTTTTTTAAAATTTTAGGCATAAATAGAGGTATATCCTATATGTGGCATTTTCATTGAGTAAATGTATTTTGGGTTGTGCAAATCATGTGATTTCTTCACACATTGGGTGTATTGGTCAATAAACATGTTTTAAAATATATTTTAAAACTATTGATGAAACACTCAGCTTTTTCTTATCTGTATTTTATGTTATTGAATGTTTTGATCAATTGTTTGGACACTATATTTGTCTTCATAAAAATGTAGTGTTTTTATGACTCTAAAGTGATCAATGTTTATATGAAAATGTAATAAAATATGAATAAAAAAATTGTTACTTTTCCTAGGGGTAGTAAATGTCCTCTTGACAACTCCCCTTTGGGTTGTTAACACCAGGCTGAAGCTACAAGGTGCTAAGTTCAGAAATGATGATATTATACTTACAACATACACTGGCATCTCAGGTAAGTTGTGAATTATTATTATTATTATTATTATTATTATTATTATTATTATTATCTTTGACTTATAAGGCGCCACAAAGGGTCCGCAGCGCCGTACAATTAATGTTGTTTTTTCATACACACATACATTTTAAGGTTTTTTACAAACAGCAAAATGCTCTTTTATGCGTTTCCTTTTCCGCAATAAAATTAATTAATTGTGCAAAGTTTCCATCAGCTGATGGACGGATTTGAGCTGATTCAGGGCATTCCTAGCCAAGGGCGGATTAGGTACCATCCAATTGCACTTCTATAGAATCTGTATTTCAAGTCTCTCTTCCAGAAAAGTAATATCAAGATTCAGACACAAACAGTGACACATGCAATAAAGAAAGCTTGGTGTCTCCTCACTGTTATGATTAATTTAAAAGACAACGCGACATTTTAGAATAAACACAGTGGTATAAAATATATTTACACTCTTTGGCATTGTTCACATTTTTTGTCGTTTAATCAGAATTAATTTATTTAGGAATTTTTAGCATTGCCGGACCACTTAATGCATAATAATGAATTTTGAATTAAAAACATACTTTTTAATTAACTACAAATGACAAGCAGACACTGGTTGCATAAGTATTCATCCATTTTGTCAAAACACACCTTAAAACCCCCCAGAATAATCAGTTGTCTTAAGGAGTCCACCTGTGTACAATTAAAGTTTTTCAGTTGATTTAAAAATAAACACATTTATCATATATGATAAATTAAAGATAAATAAAGATACATTTGCTTGTATCTTTTAACACATCACATTTCAAATCTACTTTGATATTAATATAAGGTTTAACATTTAGAATTGATTTACTTATTATACTCATTAAGTGGGGAATATGATATACAATGAAACTATATATGTTATTTTGTTATTTATATTTTTGCTATGTTTGGAACAAAATCAATAAAATATTTGATGAAAAGAAAAAAATAAACACATTTATTTTACAAGTTGATTAGTGCATTTTGAAACAGGAGCTTCATCATTAATACCTATTTAGAGTTGTTTTTTTAATTTGACATTACATGTTTTGTATTGTCTCCACCTGTATCTCTTTAACCTAGGTGCACTACTGTAAAAATGTGTATCTCTGTTTGCAGCCTTGCCCTGCAGACTGTCAGCTAAATTTCTAACTCCTCTCTTTGAGGTCTATGACAAACGACTCGCTTTGTAGCTTTGTGTGGACATCTTGAGGAGCACAGATTTTCGTGACCATTAATTTGCATTTTTTGTGCAAAATTCCCAGTCTATGTTCTGCTGTAAACCTGAAAGGTTTCAGTGCCAAGAACCAGCAGGTTACCTTGGCATTTACCTCCCGGCTGATTTGCATCCAGAATAATCTGCCTAAAAGTTAATAGCGCAGAGCTTCTGTGGCCCATTTTATGGCAAGACATTCCTTCTCTACGGTAGCATATTTCTGTTCCCTTGGAAGTAACTTCCGACTCAGATACAAGATTCTCTATTCCATCCATTTCCTGTGACAAGATTGCGCTTAAGCGAACACCGGAGGCATCTGTTTGGAGAAAGAAACTTTGGTTAAAGTCAGATGCTTGTAATACCAGAGAAGAACAGAGGGATAAGCGAAGATCTGACCAAGTAGCCTCTGAAGTGTCGGACTAACTGATCTGGACAACTTTTCTTTAACATGTCCTTAAGTGAAGCAGTTCTAGTGGCTAAATGGCTTTTGAAGACCTTGGAAGATTCTTCACTGTGGTTTCTTTTCTGGTCTTGGACAGTTTGTGACTGCTTCCACCTTGTCTAGTTGGGGTTTCACTTTCCCCGACAATGTACTCCAAATATTTCGCTTCTCTCATAACTATGGCACACTGTCACTCACCGGACTGTGAGTGCTACTTCTCGTATGTTTAGGAACCATGGCCGTCCACCATCCTGAGGGTCTGCGCATGTGCAGCCCTTTCAAACCTTCAGTACATGTTCCTTTTAGTTAATTGGTTGATCAGGCAACACTCCCTATTTAAAGCACCTGAGGTCAATACCTCGTTGCCTGATCTTGGAGTCTCATTCCCCATGAGCCTCTGAAGGTGTTCCTGTGTTTCCTCGTGTATTCAGCTCCTGCTAATTCCTGTTGTTCGTTTGTGGTTTCCAGACCACTTCAACTCTCCTGTGTTTCATCCGAGGACAGTGGCAGGTGGGGAGTTTGACTGGGGCGGTACACCTGTCAAACCGTAACGCAGGTGTCCTACGGCGAGCTCAGGGAGGACAGAAACCTCCCGTGGAGCAGAAGGGCAACCAGCTGATTCCTATCCGCTGCTTCCGTGCTTCTACAGTACCCTGCTCACCTCAACTCTCCCATGTTTCATCGTGACTGCTCAGCTGATTCCTATCCGCTGCCTCCGGGTTTCTGCAGTATCCTGCTCATCGCAACTCTCCAGTGCTCATCCTGTCTGCAGCCAGCCGATCCGCTGTCTCCGTGTTCTACAGTGTTCCTGCTTGTGTCATCTCGCCTGTCTGCATCAGATCAATGTCCCGCTGTTTTCATCTCAGCTAGACCGCCTCAACTCTCCCGTGTTCTCCAGGTGTCCAGTTCTATATACTACTGCTTCCTGAGTATTGTTTCATTCCTTGCTGGTCTACCTACCGTGCGCTGCACCTACTTGGTTACCGCTTCCACCCTCCTGGGACTTCGCATTCCTGCCGGCCTCCAGCCGTTCAGGTATCCCTGCACTTCTCTCTGACAGCCTGCTCTCCTGAACCACGGTATGCATACTTCTCATTGACTGTGCTGGTGTATTGCATATCTTGCAGGACTGAGTTGTTCTCCTCCGGAGTTTCCTATCCACTGAGACTATTGCCATCATTTGACTGTGTTTCCTTTTAGCGTGGATAGTTCTTGTGACTTTGTATATTTGTGCAGTGCTGCTCAGTTATTATTATTTTGTGCCTATCATCGTGGGATCAAGTTCAGTGTAACCGTGTATACTCTGCATTGCATTTATCTCCCCGTGCTCCTCCTAACTTATATATTTCAGTGGTACAACTTGCTAGAGGCAGACCACTGTTCCCTGTTTCCTGAGTCACCTGTTTCCAGTATCCTTTCACATAGCAGTGGTACAACTTGCTAACGTAGAACACTGACTCCCCGGATACCTTCACCTGGATTCCATTCCTGCACCCAGACAGCGGTACAACTTGCTATACGCAGACCGCTGACTCTCATCACCTCCTCGTTACTTCTGGACATTTCCCCTCACTATAGCAGTGGTACAACTTGCTATCCGCAGACCACTGACTACCCTTACGTTTCCTTGTCCATCCAGTTCCTCGTGTACAGTTATCTACCTATTACCAGTGCTGCTAGTCATAGACTTTCCTCGAGCATTCTCTTACCATCTGCTGTCTCCTGTTCCGTGATCACCCCGCTACCAGAGTACCATAATACCAACTATACTGCTCTGGTAAGTCCATCATCTGGTGATACCTGGGTAAAGACTCCTAGTGCCCGTGACACACACTTTTCTGGCTTAGCTGTCAAGTCCACAGACGTCAGTGAAAAGACCGCCTCAACTTTCCAGTCTGGTGTATAAATCTAAATAAGCAGCTGTATGGGGTCTTGAAAATTTATCCATGGCCCTTTGAAAAGTGTCTGGTGCCACATACAACCTAAAGGGTAGGACCTTATACTGGAAGCACCATCAGGGGTGGAAAATGTGGTCTTTTGTTTTGTTGCGGAAGTAAGGTGAACTTGGCAATACCCCTCTTCAAATAGATATGTCACAAATCAATGCAGGAATACAGCTAAGGAGCCATGAATAAGGTGAATAAGCATACAAGTTTAATGCTGAAGAGTCTGAACAGATGATGTAATAATGAGCTTGCAGTAATTACCAAGTATACAGCAGTTGCAGATAAACAGGAGGTGTGGAAAGATTCCAGGCAGCAAGTACAGGGAAATGCAGGGGTAAATACCAGGTTCACAGATGAAACAGGTCAGCTGAATGTAAGTAAAGATCTCAAGCAGCATAAACCCAGGAGCACGGCAGGAGAAAGTGACCACAGAGTGTAACATCAATAACCAGCAATGTGTGCTGGGAGTGACAGGTATATATAAGGGAAATGAGAACACACCCAGGTGCATGGGATAATTGGAGAACGGGTTAACCCCTAATGCAAACATGAAAGGCACGATAACAGCACCTCTGGTGATCAGAGGTACTGCTGCAAATACACACTAATAAAGTCTAATAGTTCAGGAGGCAGGAGCTGCCAGGCAAAGCAGTATGCACTGCAAGGGGCTTGCAGGCAGATCCTGACAAGATACTACCAGATACATTTTGTTATGAGGTCGTTCACCTGTGGCATAGAGTAGGTATCAAACTGGCATACACTGTTTGACCACTTAAAGTCATTGCAGAACCGAATGCTCCAATTGGACTGTACAATTCACTAGTGGAACGTCTGGCTTTAGGAACTTGGTACGGCTTCTGCTTCATGACAACTCCTGGCAGAGTGACATTGTCCTGTTCATTTAAAGTAGTGTGCCCCGGAATGGGAGAGAAGACTTTTCTTTTCCGGTTTATCCTTTCCTTAGTCTGCTGTTTTTGCCTAACAGATAAAGCTGGCTCTATGGGAACTTCAGAGATACTGAGTGCTATAAGTCATACCTATACTGTTATATCAGTTTATTTTATTATAACTTGCCAATTTTACTGGTGATCTCACTCCTATTTACAACTTTGATTGCAACTCATTGTGCAGGCGTTTAGTCAGCACTGGTGTTCTACATGTGCATTGCCTATTCAAGGCTATTTTCTGTTTATACTGATTACATTTACTACAGTTGTACCAGCACTTCCTTTTATTTTTTACTTTATTACCAGGACCGACAACCTCTAGGACTTCATATTGACCTTGCTAGAGGGTGAAAAGTTTGCTTTCCTGGGTTGGGACCAGGACTAGGACCTTCTCCCCATGATTGAAATATCGAACTACAGCATGTTTATCATAACTTCTCTTCTGGAGTTCCTAAGCCTCTTTTGCATGTTTTTGTACCAGATTTGGCTCTCTGGTGCCTTGCTGCTACCACCCTTCTTCCAGCATATCCAAGATACCCCTTGGCTGCTGCCCGAACAACAAATCAATAGGACTAAACCTTTTTGAGGCTTAAAGCACCTCACGGATGGCAAACATCAAATAGGGGATAATGGTGTCCCAATCTTTTTTTCTCCTGCGCCACAGCTTTCTTCAGCATACACTTTTATGTTCAGTTAAAGTGCGTCACCAAGCCATCAGTTTGTGAATGGTACACGTAGGTGTGAAGTGACTTCACCCCTAACAGCTGACACATGTCCTTCATCAACTTGAACATGAACAGGGTGCCCTGTCTGAGTGAAAATCAACAAGAGCTCTTCAGCTATGGTGCTGAACATTATATTCCACCAGGGGAACTGACTCTGGATATTGGATTGCATAGTGAAGCAACAATAATATATATTGATGCCCATGAACGGATTTCTCCAGTGGCCCCACAAGGTCCATACATTTACATTTGATGGGGCCCTGAACTAAAAGTATTGGTATGACAAATGAGAAACGTTCAGCAATACCTTTTCACTGTAATATGTACAAAGGGCTAGAAAATCCTGAACAGAACTATTTTCCATGTTTTATCCCCCCCCCCCAGGTGTCCCCCACAAACACTTGTATATGCTGTTTTTAACACTAGAGGTACATGACCCTGAGGAGCCATTAACTTATCTGCATTTTCCCCTTCTAAAATACCAACAGAAAATATACAGAAACTTATTTTTAATAGCAAAATATGGTATACCTTCTCCAGGCTGGGCGGCTATTGTCTTGCCGTGTCACTCAAAATAGCATTCCAGGTTGGCAGTTCCCAAAGATCAAGGTCCAGACACTGTGATTGCTTGTGCAGATCCTTTAAGACCTGGCTTTCTACAGTTGAATCAGTTTCTGCCAGACTTGCTAACAGAGGACCTTCTTAAACAGTGGAAAGTCTCACCTTATAATAAGCGGATACGGCAGCTTAGGCGCTATGGCAGTCACAGCCATAATGGTCTGATTTTTAAGTGTGACTGGCAGAATTGTTTTCCCATACACCTCGGTCATTCAATGTACGCTCACCTTGGGCAGCCAGGTAGTATTTGTTTTGGACAGGGCAGAACTAGACACTAGCGTAAGCTCACCCCCAGAGTCAACCAAAGCTAGGAAATTTTTGTTGATAAGCACAGTCACTCAGAACAAACAAGGACTTCCTTATGTAGGCCAAATGATACAACAGCTTGGAAAAGCAGGCTCAACCTGCACGACAGAGCAGTCCATGGGTTCCAGTAGTTTAGGACACTCGGGCCGAAAAGTGGCCTTGCTCCTCACATACAGATTAGACACCTTATGTAAACCTGTCAATAGAAGTTTTACCATTGAACCCCGTGGCAAGGATTTTCAAACTTTTGGCGCACACACAGACAGGTGCTTAGATCATTTGCTGAAAAGCACAAAAACCTCTCTACCACTGTGACACAGTCTTCATAAGACTGTGGGTTGGACTGCAGCACCCATCTTTACAGACTGCGGTCCAGCCCCTGGTTACAGTGATTTTTCACCAAAACCTCCATGATCTGAGTAGGTGAATTCACCTCTGGCTGCAGACATTTTTTTTTAAAAAAATTTTTTGGAAAGGTTAGACACTTGTGGTCAAACTGTTTTTTTTTTTTTTATCATGGTGCCACTCATGATAGCGCTGGGCTCAGTCTGGCCCCGAATCCCCAATGCAAGCCAATTTGTCATACTTTAAGCACGGATAATCAAATCCATATAAGCTTGCGGAGCTTCATCAGTTCGATATCATGCCAGCCTCTCAGCCCAAGCTGTAGTAGGCCAATATGCCCTTTTTGCAACACACTCAAATGACACCAATGTCATCAACTGATGACATTTACTGCATAGCCGGACCATGTGGTACATTTCTGTCAATCCTCACCTGGGCTAACTCTTCCTGTAAAAACCTGGTGTTTTCCTACTGTGCCTACACAGCTCGTAGCACCTGAGCTTACCCGAGTTGGGTAGTGGAAAACTTGCATACCACTTTTGACATGGGCACCCTTCTGGAGATGCACAGAGTAACATCTTCTTGCTTTGTACTTTGCGTTATCAGTTACTTTGCCATCCTGACAATAAAGTAAAGTTCCACAAACTTTCTTATGACCCTAATGCTAAACTAATAGAGAACAACTCCATAGACACCAGCCAACTTATTCGTCATCAGGCACAACACATAATGAGCAACTCAGGTTTTTATACTTTAAACTTCTACCACAGCCCTAACTTGTTGGACAGATGACACTTCCATCAGGCCATTATAGAGCAGTTCTCCTAAGGTGTTCTGCTTGATGAGACTCCGTGCAGACACAACCAGTCAGCTGCTGTTAGCTTTGGAAAAGGATACTTCTAAACCACTTCAAATCATGTAAGTTAATTCTCACTCTTTACTATTATTTTGTCACACAGTTGTCCTCCACCTGTTTCTTTTTAACCTAGGCGCACTACGGTACAAAAGTGTAACTGTTTTTAGCTTTGCCCTGAATTCTGTCCGCTAAATACTTAACTCCTTTTCTTAGAGGCTCGTGGAAAACCACTCCCTTTGTCACATTATATACATATAACCCTTCATCCCTTTATCTCCTCCTGTGAGGGCCCTTATTTCACTCTAAGCGATGAAGGACATCAGTCTCAAACCTGTGTGTATGCAAAAAGACAGATGGGATGCGCCACAATGTATCTATACTACAAAATACTAATAGATGGCTGATTTTGTGTACCTATAATTTAGTAATAAGCATAGTAATAATAAAAATGGTAACAATGCTGTATTACAGTAAAAACATGATATAACATGAAATACAATGTTAAAAAAGAGTGTCTGGCCCGTACACTGAGAATTCCACAAATACCAAGTTGAGCTATATAGGTATCATGTTAAGGTAGACAAAAGTATTTAGAAGATGTATGATGGTATGTCTACTCGTGGTACCTCTATAAGATAGTCTGAATAAATATCTCGTCGGAGCTCATATATCAGAATGCAAAAAATAAAAAATAAATTTAAAAATAGGTAGACAAAGTAAAAAGTAAAAAATAAGTCTATAGCAGATATATATGGAAAATGGACACAAAGTGTCTGATGTGTATTAGAGGGTAGACACAATGTGTCTCTTACTCAGTCTCCACGTATTTCCTTCCCTCTTGCGATGGCATCAGAATACACTATCTCAGCTGTTATGGGGATGACAACAAATCCCAGAGTCACTCGCGATTAGTGCTCCGTTTCTCAATAAAATTAAAAAATCTGTACAGACCTTATGATGTTATAATATGTGGTCCCGTATAACATCTAGTTGGATCGTCTATGAATGGTATGTGAGGGCGGTGTGGTTAGCTGTGCTCTTTCATAAGGTCACCTGTATGTTTGTTCCACTCAATAAAGCCCCAACCATATCCACTGTAGATATAACTGTGTACTCTTGATCCAATATAGATGCAATATCTGTGTATTCTTAATCCAATATATCCGCTATGTTGGTATCCAAATGAGGAGAAAGATAATAAATATTATTCCTCCATTAGCTTCAGAAATCAAAAAACAATAAGAAGAGTCTTCCTGTTCCTTCTAACGCGTTTCGTCAGCTCTGTGGCCAACTTTTTCAAAGATAGTCAGTAGTAATTCCTGTAGGAATTTATAGAGCCTGCTTGTGTTAATTAGAAGCTGGTGTTACTAATTAAAAGCCCGTTTTTTTCTTTTTCTATATATATATATATATATATATATATACACGTATTTTCAAAGACTCTCTTATTTATATGCTTCTTGTATACATGTATATCTTGTATTAAAAGTCCAAAACTTAAAATCAATATTGTCTTAAAAACAAAATGTAATCGGACACTATTTATGTAGCTATCCGGGAGATCACATGAAATATATAACTGAAGAGAAGAGAGGGACTAAAATCCACTATTCAATATTATCAAACACAGCTATCTATATGGAGTTTTACTGTAGAGACTTTTAAAATAAATTTAAAATTTTAACCGAAGAAATGCTTTATTTAGCAAAAAACTCATTATAAAATTAATTCATTCCTGTGGGGAATTGAACTCCAAACCCTGTGTTCTCAGCACCTGGTATATATCTGTTGAGCCACAGCTCATAATGATATTACATGAATGGATATAACTTACATATGAATAAAAAGAACTGGCATTGCAGTAAATCATATGTTCAAAGATTTCTTATATTCATATATAATTCACATTATAAGTATGTAGCTTAGGCTCAGTGATTATCCAATTAGAATTAATTGGACTATTTTTGTATGTCTATTTACATCAAAATATGTGATTAAAGAACCAAAGACAAAAAGTGATTATTCTGTATTGCAAGTCTCGAGAGAATTATCTTAACACATAAACTTAATGGGATGTATTTCAAACAAAAAAAGTATTTAATTAACAGGGAAATATATTGCTAAAACTTATTTAATTCTAATGGGGAACTGAACTCTCAACCCCATATTAGTAAGAACAGTGTATATATCAGTTGAGCCACAGCTGATATTATACCTGTGGTAAATATGATGTATATAAGAAAAGAAAAAAAAATGTATGTGGTAAATAAAAATAAACATAAAAATATGTATAGTGAGCATATTAATGAGAAAAAAAATGTTATGAATGAACCTTATCAATGAGTTAGTACTCTAGGGTATATAATATTATACATATTTATTTTTAGTAAATAGTCTTATCTTATTGAACTTTCTATCTAATGATAATTATACATTTTTTTTTATATATGTAGTAAATAATAATAATAATAAAAAAAAAGGAGATAAGGTTGATATAGATCGATATGGCAGCACAGTGGCCTAGTGGTTAGCACATCTGCCTCACAGCACTGGGGTCATGAGTTCGATTCCCGACCATGGCCTTATCTGTGTGGAGTTTGTATGTTCTCCCTGTGTTTGCGTGGGTTTCCTCCGGGTGCTCCGGTTTCCTCCCACACTCCAAAAACATACTGGTAGGTTAATTGGCTGCAATCAAAAATTGACCCTAGTCTCTGTCTGTCTCCCTCTCTGTCTGTCTTTGTGTGAGTGTGTGTATATATTAGGGAATTTAGACTGTAAGCTCCAATGGGGCAGGGACTGATGTGAATGAGTTCTCTGTACAGCGCTGCAGAATTAGTGGCGCTATATAAATAAATGATGATGATGATGATGATATGTGGTTAAGTATAGGTTGGAAATTGACCTCCAGTTCAGTGATGTGGTGGACAATAGATATTATTTAAAGAAAGTTCTAAACTATTTATATTTATACAATAACTATAACAAATGACGGAAAATAAAATAAAATACATCCCAATACAAATAAAACAATTTAAAGCAATAATGTATAGTGTGTATATATATATATATATATATATATGTAAATTCCCCTATCTATATCCAAATTCTAGATGTTCATTTAAGCCTTCTGGTATTAGAGTTTGGAGTTTGAATATCCAAAATGTCTCTCTGTCACATAAGGTTCTAAATCTATCACCACCTCTATCTGTTGATCTTATAGATTCTATAATAGAAAACCTAAGTCCTAGAGGATTAGCGGAGTGTGACTCTAAAAAGTGTCTTGATACACTATGATTTGTTATCTTATTTATGATGTTTCTTCTGTGTTCCATAAATCTTATTCGTACCATTCTAGTGGTTCTGCCTACATATTGTAGGCCACACAGGCACTGTAACACATAAATAGCGTAGTTGGTATTGAAATTCTAGAAGTCTCCCTTTACAAGGCAGTGCCGCTTTAAATTTAAGCGCTGAAGACGCTGAACTCGCCGGAGTTGAAGAATCCGGAGGTTCATACATTTACCCCCATGTATCTACTGAAGATGATGTCATGTTATGTAATTTTGCAAAATCCGTCTTTACTTTTATTACTTCATCCATATAATTATCAATTATTTCTTCTGGATTATTGGTGTTATTTGTCAGATAAGTACAGCACTGCGTACCATATTTCATTTGAAATGTTACACGGCCTGCTGTTTGTGCAGTAAGATAATTTAAGACCAATCTATGTTGTATTAACTCCGTTTTGAAAACTTGAAGCTCTTTTGCAACATAACGGAAAGTTTCATCAGACACATTATCCAACAATTAGTTTGTTTAATTGCTCGTCCTATCATACCATGATACAAGTCTATAGGATGTTGATTTAAAAAATGTTCTGGATCCGTCTGACACCATTTTACACATCTTTCTTCAGGAGGATTATCACCATAACGACATATACACATTTCAGTTGGCAGTTTCTCACCACAATCTTCAGGTTCATCTCCAGCTATTTGTCTTTTAATTCTACCTTTATATGTGTCATTATTGTATGTGTTATTATTTGTGAGTAAATGAATGATGAAAACAGTTCTGATTCTACTTTTTTTATGACTATATACCATCATTTCCTCAAAACCGCTATCAGATTTTACCATCAAATCCTCATTAACGAAATGTCCATTAATAATATAAGGTATAAGAATCAGAAAACATATCATGCCTATAGCGATGGCAATAGTAATAAGGATATTATCCTTTGGCTTCTTGGTCAGATTCTTCTTCCCGAACCACATCATTGTCAGAGTCCTGAAATAAATTTGTTATATCTGGTTCCAAAGCTTTATCAGTCTCTGCGTCTTTCCAGGTCACTGTCGGATCGACTATCTTCTTCTGCAACTTTCAATGCTGTTGTTGTGGTTAAAAATACTTGATACGGTCCTTCCCAACGATCTGTCAAACAACCAGAGCGTAAAAAATTTCTGACCATAACATATTCTCCTGGCTGTATATCATGACAGTTCTCAATAGGCATTTGCGGTACAATCAGTTTCAAAGTCTCTTGCTGCTTTTGTAACTGCTTACTCATCTCAATCAAGTACTTAACAGTTACATCTTGAGTGCATTTTAAAGTTTCTTGTGGGCTGATGATAATATTGGGTTGTCTTCCAAACAAAACCTCATATGGTGAAAGATTAAATGGAAGTCTGGGAGTGGTTCTGATACTATGCAATACTAAGGGTAAAGCCTCTAACCAAATCATCCCCGTATCCTTCATCACTTCACTCAGCTTATTTTTGATTATACCATTAAATCGTTCCACTTTACCACTAGCCTGTTGTCTATATGGTGCATGTAACTTACTTTGTATTCCTAATAAAGTACACATTGTCTGAAAAACTTGCCCAGTGAAATGTGTTTCTCTGTCACTCTCAATTATTTGTGGTATACCATATCTACACACAAATTCTTGTACCAACTTCTTTGCTGTAAATACTGCAGTGCAACTCCCAGCTGGATATGGTTCTACCCAACTAGAAAACTTGTCAACACACACTAGTACATACTGTAAATTACGACATTTGGCAGTTGGATAAAGTCAATTTTTTACTACTTGGAAAGGGCCCTCTGTGGGAGGAATATGTGATAGTTCTGTTGGTATAGTTTTTCCTGGATTCTTTCTCAGACAGGTAAAACAAGAAATAACCTTTTTAACTGCATGAGAGTAGAAGCCAGGTGCATACCATAGGCCTTAACAAGTCTGCATATACTGTCTTTTTGCCTAAATGAGTCAATCCATGAGCTGCTTCTGTTAGCGCTGGTAGATAAGCTTTTGGGGCCACTGGTCTACCTTTACCATCTTTCCACAGACCATTAGTATCTTGTACACATCCCTTTAACTTCCAGAGGGCCAATTCCTGTGGATTACAAAACTTTTGCATTTTGATTAAGTTTTTGTCATCAATTAATTAAAACAACATTAAACTGGTAACCTGTGAAGAAATTTTTGTTAACACCGGTCTTTTCGCTGCATCTATTGCGGCCTCATCTGCCTTTCTGTTTCCTAAAGCAACTGGATCTGAACTGCTTATGTGCGCCTGGCATTTAATAACTGCTACCTGTGATGGCAATTGAATAGCATCTAACAATTTCATTATGTGCTGTGAATGTGCTACCGGGGTACTTGCTGTAGTAAAAAAATCTCTAAGCCGCCATAATACAACAAAGTCATGAACAACGCCAAATGCGTATCGGCTGTCTGTGTAAATATTTACTTGTTTATCTCGTGCCAACTCACACGCTCTTGTGAGTGCAACTAATTCGGCAATTTGAGCTGAGTGGGGGAGACCTATTGCTTCAACAATACTCTCATCTGTTACCACTGCATATCCTGTGCATAACTCTCCAGTCTCATTTTGTCTATGATAGCAACCATCTATATAAAAGGTCAGATCTACATTTGGTAGTGGCATGTCTTTTATATCAGGTCTTGCTGTAAAAGTCTGATCTAAGAATTTCAAACAGTCATGATTAGGCATTAAATCACCAGGAATCTCACTGATACCTTCATCAACATCTTCCACCATCTGTACATGTCCATGCACAATTGGTAGAAAAGTAGCTGGATTAAGAGTAGTACACCGTCGAATGGTGAGATGTGGAGGAGCCATTAATGCTAGCTCCCATCTCGTAAAGCGAGCTGTAGAGACATGTTGTGTCTGTGCGGATTGCATCAAAGCTGAAACAGCATGTGGAACATAGAGGGTTAAATCATGGCTTAGCACTAAATCCTCTGTTTTGTCTACCAATAGTGCTGCAGCTGCTACTGCACGCAAACAGGGTTGTAATGATCGTGCAACTGTGTCTAATTAGGAACTATAAAAGCCCAGAGGACTCTGATGGTCACCATGTAACTGTGTTAGGACTCCTGCTATACAACTAGACAATTCAGTGCAATATAAAGAAAATGGCTTACAATAATCTGGGATACCTAATGCAGGGGCCTCCATTAAAGCATCCTTAAGTGAATTAAAAGCATTTTCTGTGTCCTCTGTATGATTTACCAAATCTGGAAGATTGGAACCAATTAAGTTTTGCAATGGCAATGCCAAAATGCCATAGCCAGGAATCCAGCATCGACAATAGCTACACATACCCAAGAATGCATGCACTTGTGTTTGATTAATGGGCAAAGGCACATCCGAAATAATTTGCACTCTTTCCGGTGACAGATGTCTCAGTCCTTGGGTCAAACAATGGCCCAAATACTTAACCTGAGTCTGACAAGGTTGCAACTTATCTTTGGATACCTTGTGTCCAGTGCGATACAGGAATGATAACAGCAAACTGGTATCTGCAAGGGATGACTGAAATGAAGTAGAACATAACAATAAGTCATCAACATACTGAATCAGTACAGAACCGCATTTTGGCGTAAAAGCTTCAAGACAATCATGCAACGCCTGAGAGATGATACGTGGACTGTCAATGAACCCCTGTCTAGTCCATGTATATTGCACCCCTTTATATGTAAAAGTAAACAAATACTGACAATCTGGATGCAATGGTATCGAAAAAAATACTGAACACAAATCAATCACAGTGAAGTGTGTGGCAGCAGGTGGGATTTGCATGAGGATTGTTGCTGGATTGGGTACAACAGGGTATTGTGACTCAACTTTATTTATAGCTCGTAGATCACGTACGAGCCTAAAACTCCGCCCACCGCGCTTCTTAATTGGGAAAATGGGCGAATTACAAATACTATTAATTCTTACCAAAATGTTCTGCTCCAACAGACGTTGAATCACTGGAAAAAAATTCTAATTCTGCTTCAGGTTTCAGAGGGTATTGTGGAATCTTGGGTGGTTTTGCACCCGATTTAAGAGTCACTAAAACTGGAGCTACATTCACCATCAAACCTGTGTCTTGGCTATCTGTGGTCCATAACTGATTTGGAACTGTATGCAACATTTGCTGTATGGGCGGACTGAAAGTGGATGTGAGTTCCAAGTTAAACAATCGTGCTGGCATGTGCAATAAATCTTGAGCATCACTAGAATACTTCTGAGGAATATCCAAAAACACACCATCTGGTGTGCAATAAATAGTGCAGCCTAATTTACACATCAGATCTATCCCTAAAAGATTTGCAGGGGCACTTGTTGCTAAAAGGAAGGAATGTTGTGTACTCAAAGGACCTACTGTTACAGGCACTGTTTGAGTTAATGGTAGCTGCTGCACTATACCTGAAACTCCTACTGCAGATATTAAGTGATCAGATAATGGTATAACATCAGGAGTGTTCGACACTGATCTGGTCGCCCCCGTATCTACTTAAAACTGATGTTTCTGATCACCTATATGTAATGGAACTAATGGTTCAACATCTGCAGTATCAAAAGCATCTAAACTCAGTAAATTACGGGTATGGCTAACACTTCATTGTGGAACAGGATACTGCAATTGTGTTTCTGAGGGCTGCATATGTGGGTTTTTAAAGCCCATGACCCCCTCTGCTGGTTATAATTTGAAGAGTCAGACTCAGAGATCCTTCCATTAGTAGTAAAAATCAATGGGGGAGGAGCGTGGATAAAAAGATTGTGGCTTGCCACGTCCCCTAGTCTGCCAATGTGAATATGGATGAGCATTCAACCCTCTTGTCATCATGACACCCCCTCTTCCCCTGTTTCTACCCCTCCCAAAAGAAGGGCAACAATAGGAAAAATGACCTGCCTGTCCACATGTGAAACAATGACCAGCCATTTTTAGGTGTGGTTCACATCCAAACTGAGTATCATAAGTCCTTGGTAATGCCTGATTCTCTAAAAAAAAAATAAAAAATTGCACAGTCAATAATCTATGCTTCAAATCTTCCTTTTTTGTTACTGATATTAACATCATGATTAATAATCAATTCTTTTATTTCTACAAAAGTCTTACCCCTCCATTCCGGGGTTGCAATTTGAAGCCTGTTTCTCAACTTTTCTATTAATCCTTCTACCAACACAGCAACAGCCATTTGTCTATGTCCTTCTGCCTCTACAACATTTTCTATACCTGTAAAATTTGCTATTTCAATAGCTGCCCTCATACAATACTCTTCTCCAGACTCATTAGCTTTCTGTTTGATAGTAAAAAGTTTCTACCAATCTAGTCTAGGAGGAAAAGCTACTCGTAACTGTCTAAGAATATTCTTTATATTCGTTTGATTAACATCATCATTTACACACGGCAAGTTATCATTTGCTAGTGCAGAATTATCACAACATTCAACAATATCCAAACCCTCAGGTAATACTGCTCTAAGAAAAACACGCCAATCATGCCCAGTGGGTTTGTGTGCATTTCCAATACCTCTAATAAACTTCTGACAACCTATCAAATCCGTCTTTGGATTTGGGCAATCCTTAATCGTGTTACGAAGTTCTGTACATGATCATGAAACATGCAGAGGTACCTCTAAAGGCAGTTGTGGAACGGGGGGATCACCTGCATCTGGTCTAGGGACTAACATTCTTCTTATAGGCAACAATGCAACAGAATCCTGTGTTTTAGCTGCTCTTCGCTGTTTGTTTTTATTAGATGCTTGCAATACTCTACTGTATGCTTTCAGATGTTTCTGTGATGTAGACCACAGAAACATCTGTCTCAATGAAGCGGAATGCATCGGCTGTAAATTGTAGCTGGTCTGGCTGGGCTCTTGGGGATATGAAGGCAGAAGAGGAATCTTCTTGCTTACCATCTGTCATACACCCATGTCCTCTCACATTTTTACTGTATCAGATATAGTAGTACCAACTTGTCAACCCCCCACAGCACCCTGCTCAACTACAACCCCTGCACCATCTGGTGTCAGTGCTGGTACTGCAGCCACACCCTGATTAACAATCTGCATTTGCAAAATCCTCTGAATTGCTAATGCCATTTGATTTTCTGTAAGTAAATCCTCTGATTCATTTACTGTGCTAGAATAATTTTCCAGTCTTTTCAAATCTGCTACAGGATACAGAGTTACAGGCTGAAGTGTTTGGTATGGGGGAGGAGATATTCCCATCTGTTTCTGTTCAGACATAGCAGTTTCAGAATCGCCCAAGTCAGAAATAGGTGACTGTAAAACACTGCTTAAAGTTTCTGAAGGCTTCCAATGTTCCGCTTCCGCTTTCCACAAAGCCAAACAGTAAGTCATTAATAATTTAGTTTTCTGATTTTTCAATTTTTCAATTTCTGTTTGATAAAAATATTTTGGATAATGTGCAAAGGACACTGTACTTGGAAACTGCTTATCACAATAGTTAGTCATTTTTATCCACACTTGCACAAATCGCACAGCCTCTTCCTTATATTTATTAAACATTACATAATTAGCAGTTCCTTCCAGGAAGTGTTTACTATCTGAACCTCTAGACAATCCATTCCCCATAATTCACTGAGAATTTAACCCACGCAATATATTTTATATTATTTATTCTCAATTAAAATGCGTCCACGCAGTCCGCACTACGGTAATCCCGCAGTTTTACCAATATCCACAAAGTCAATTTAGGCCCCACTTCTGGGAAGTTAGCCTTAATCTCTATACAGTTTAGTCACTTTTTATTATCTCTTAGCGTCCTTAACACTTATTATCACAACAGTTATACATACATACTCTTGATAAGCGGTTCACAAAGTAGCAGAACCCTTAAATCAGCCAATTACAAACAAAGTGCCCATACTCCAATAACATAAATATATATGATGTACTGTTTAGCAAAGTGGCAGATATAAAAAAATAAAAATATAACACTTTAAACCCTAAGTTTTAAATTGTGAAACAATTACTATAAGCAACTTAAAAAAAAATGAGTTCATATTTCTGCAACACAAATTTCAATGGAAAACTAAAAACAGCCACTGTCTGTCAACAACACAAGGTTCTGTACATTTCGCAAAATAAGTTTTTTTTCTTACCTCCTTTTACAAAATAGGGACGTCCACTTTTGAAACCTGTACTTTAACAGAAGACCATGCCAGAAGTTTTCCAGGAAATATGTTTTGAGAAATCGCAGCGATGCCTCCAATTAATAAAGTAATAAAATAATTCCTTCAGCAAAAGAGACTTTAAGAATAAAATTATATCATTGTTTATTTATAAAAGAATAAGCAAGCGCTCATTTTCAAAACTGAAAACTCTCTGATCTTCAACAGACCAGACAGTAGTTCTTGTTTCAACAAAAAGTAGGCTGTACTACAATTTACAAATATCATATTACAATTGGCTGAGAAAGTATATAGGCGTATCCTGATCCTCATGGCTCTCCAGGATGCAATGGAGAAATTGAAGAAGTCTTTGTTCAAAATCTCTTGATTGGAAACATCTGTTTGGATGTTGAATTAACTCCTTTATTCCTGTTCATATCCCTCAGCTCACACGAAAGGATTAAATAATATAACATATGACATAATAAAACCACATAAAATATAAATGATATACAATGTAAATATTTTCATGCTAAAATAAATTGTCTTTATCCAAAAATATCTTTGACACCTATATAGCTTGTTAAAGTAATAATTTAAAGTAAATTGTAGTAAATTTAAAAGAAAAAGCTTGTGCTCATTTTCAATATCTGAAGACTGGTCGTCCAACAGACCAGACAATTACTTTTTGTTCCAGCAAAAGTAGGTTGTACTACAATTTACAAATATCATATTACAATTGGCTGAGAAGGTATATAGGCGTATCCTGATCCTTATGGGTCTCCTGGATGCAATGGAGAAATTGAAGAAGTCTGTGCAAGTCTTTGTTCAACATCTCTTGATTTTAAACATCTGTTCTTTGAATAACTCTTTCATTCCTGTTCATATCCCTCTCATCAGCTGATACGCAAGGCTCCAATTGACATAATAAAACCACATCAAATATAAATGATATACTAAAATAAGATAAAACAATGTAAATATTTTCATATTAATAAATTGTCTTCATCCAAAATAAAATATCTTTGACAAGCTCAACTTGGTATTTGTGGAATTCTCAGTGTACTGGCCAGACACTCTTTTAACATTGTATTTCATGTTATATCATGTTTTTACTGTAATACAGCATTGTAACCATTTTTATTATTACTATGCTTATTAATAAATTATAAGTACACAATATTCACCATCTATTAGTATTTTGTAGTATAGATATATTGTGGCACATTCCCATATGTTTTTTTGCATACACACTGGTTTATTACTTCTTGAGCTTGGTAACTTCATTGGGGATAGCGACTGATATATTTTTTTTTGAATCAGGTACTGTTTTATTGAATTTTAGTACATAAAACAGAAAACAACAAAACATACATTTCTTAACATATGTCAGCCAATTAGCGGAGTCCCAAGATTACCCATATGAGATCAGTGCGGGTATAGATATAAATGTTGAAAATATAAATAATACCAAATAATATATAGAGAAAATGGAGCAGGTTCAGATTTAACAGAACACTTACATACACACGTATTTGAATACACAACTATCATGTGTATAGCCTCATCAGAGATATCGCGTAAAGTAGCAATTTATCAGCACCACAATAATGAGATTAATATATTTTGTTTAATTTAGCACAGGCCAGACCTAACGGAGATCTCACAATTAACTATCAAACATCCTGGACCTTCCTTCTTTTTCTGTGCTTGGACTCGTACCAAGAGGACCAGACTTCATGATATTTGTGCTCGGCCCTTCCCAAGGTATAAGTGTATCTCTCATGATCCATGGTCTCATTTACCAAGGCCCTCCAGTTACGGAAGTCTGGTTTTGCATTTGCCAGCCAATTATGCGCTATGACAACTTTTGCCAAAGTAAATGCTATAAGGACAAATTTATAAAGAGGCGTGCTTAGTTTATCCAACCCAAAAAGACATACTTTAGGTTCCAAAGGAGGGATACCGGGTACCATCTCATTTATACATTTCCATATTTTTTCCCAGAAAGCATGGACTAACTGACATTCCCAGAGCAAGTGCCAAAAATCACATCTTGGTTGAGAGCATTTAGGACAGTCAGCGTTCCGAGCCCCATCAATGGTTGCCAAAGACAATGGAGTGTGATATACCCTATGTAGAATATAAAAGTGAATTTGTTGAAAACGAACCGAAGATGTAGCAAGTTTGATACTTTTTAGGATGTCGCACTATTCCTCCTCATCAATTGTACCAATATTGGATTCCCATTTTACCTTGAGAAGTAATAGACTATTACATGTCTAGCGACTAATATATTTATACACATATTTATATCTGTACCGTTCACAGGTTGAAGCATAGTTACACTTTTTGTATCGGTCTCAAACCTCCTTTGGCAACACAATTCATGGCAAGGACATTCCCTTCTTCTGGGATTGGACCATTGTAACTGCAAATGTCAGCCAACAGGGAGGAGGAGTGGTGACCCTGAACCTTCAACTGCAAGAACTACTTATTTACTTATATTCCAGAGGTCCATTCTTTTTTCAGAAGTGTTCCATAGGATCTAAACATGGTCCTTTCAGTGCTACGAAATCTGCAGTTCGAGTCTCTTGATCTGTTGACATTAAGCTCCTAATGTGGAGGTGCCCTCTTTACTGACCATTGCTTCGGCAAGATGGGTATCAGAAAAAGCTAGCGTTGTAGGTCACGGTTTCTTGTTTTTTTTTTACAATGACAGGAGTGTTCTGTGCACTAAGCCTGTTTCCATCCCAGAGTGGTGTCAAATTTTAATTTGAAGCAAGATAATGTTTTCTCTGCTTAGGACAAGATCTAGCATACAGAAGTGATAATTCTCACCACCTGATTCATGTGGTTAAAGCTTTGAGGATTTATGTTCCTTGCGCAGAACAGATGACCTCCTTGTTCTTTATAATGCACATTAGAGAGGCTGTTGTAAAATGGATTAAAGCTTATATCTCAGAGGGAACTCTAATTGTGGATAATATTACAGCCCACTTTACCAAATCTCTTAGCACCTCTTGGCCGGTGTAAACCTGGTTCTCCTTTCATACCTTTATCAAATTGTACCAGATGTCAGCTTTAGAAGAAAGGTTTTACGTGCAGCTGTGTCTAAGCCTACCATCCCTGAAGGGCAGCTGTGGAACGACCCCCAAGAACTGTATCCCCCAAATAGGATGGATGTGAAAATAGGATTTTTTTACTCACCGTAAAATCCATTTCTCAGAATCTATTTAGGGAACACTGTGTTCCCACCCCTTTTGTTCTTCAAGCTGGATTACAGTTGAGTGTTCTTCTTGTTTGATTAATTCAGTCCTATCCTCTGGGCATAGTTAGCTAAAAAAAATCCTGAAGACCTCAGTGGAGGGACACAAGAGTCGACAAGCAGATTCCAAACAAGTTTTAATGAAATTTTTGCCTCACTTACAGCACAGCATCCTCTATACCCAAGGTAGATCATTGTCTTCGAATGGATTATACAGTACGAACAGAGTCCTCTTTCTCATGTCCTTTTTGGAAAAAGTATATGAACCTTAGGGATAATCGAATCTACTACTGGGGTAATTTAAATCAGGTGTTTCAGCCAATTAAATAAGTTATAACAGATTGAGGGATCCTTTATATTTAAAAAATAACGTCAGAAATAACTCATACACGCTACCAAAAATATCACTCTTTGGTTGTCAACATCTAAAGTAAATGATGACTGACTGAAAGAGATTTCTGATGAAAAAAAAATTGTCATTGAACATGAGACTTGGGAAGGTTCCAACACTATTAATTAAGATTTTTTTTCCCCATCGACCCAAATAGTATAGAAATGGAGAAAGTTGAACACTCATTTTTTATTTTTCCCATAAGTGTTCATCCTACAAAAAATTACCCCATCAGCAAGCCGTAAAATACTCTTGGAGTCTAGAGTGAAAAGCCAAGTAGACCTTGTATAGAATAATGTAAGTGTTCATGAGTCTGCTATAGGGAAAATGCCTTGAAAATACCAAAATACCTAACAAGACTATTGTGCATGGAAGTGGAAAACCACTGCTCTCCAAAAAAGAACATGAGGATTTATTGCAACTTTGCCACAATCAGCTAGGATTATTTAGAATGCTACCGGAAGAATGTACTGTGGATGATGAAACAGTAGCGGCATGAATGTGAAACTTTAGTTGGAAAAAAAAACTACATTTCAACTAAAGAACCTCATTCTAAATTTAGCACATGGTAGGGAGGTAATCACAGTTCAGTCATTGAGGATAGAATAAAATTTGGATTCTGCAGGAGAATGTAATTTGTGTGATCATATAGTTTAGCATCTTTGCTAAACAAACCAGTAAATCTTCAACAGTGTGGTAAAAGCAGATGACAATTCTTGTTTTGTTCTGTCCTGCCCTGGAAATTTGCTCATGTAAACTGCTGAGAAGACAGAAACAAGCAGTTCATACTGCACAAGCCAAAATATCATTTAATTGAAAGGTTTCTGTAAATATCTAGATGTTCACATAGGGGCTCTTTTACAGTTGGATGTATGTCTGATTTTGTTGTGTGTAAGATACACATTCCTGTACTATACATGCACTTTTCACAAAATATGTTTATATATAAACCAATCAACCACAACATTAAAACCGCCTGCCTTGTGTAGATCCCCCTCGTGCTGCTAAAACAGCTCTGACTGGTCAAGGCATGAACTCCTTAAGACCTCTGAAGGTGTCCTGTGTTATCTGGCATCAAGACGTTAGCAGCAGATCCTTTAAGTCCTGTAAATTGCGAGGTGGGGTTTCCATGGCTCAGACTTGTTTTTCCAGTACACCCCACATATTCTCAATCAGATTAATATGGGGAATTTTTAGGCCAAGTCAACATCTTGAACTCTTTGTCATTTCCTCAAACCATTCCTGAACAGTTTTTGCAGTGTTGCAGGGTGCAATAACTGAGAGAGGCCATTGCCATAGGGGAATATCATTGCCCTGAAGGGGTGTACTTGGTCTGGAAAAATGTTTAGGTTGTTGGCACGTGTCAAAGTTACATTGACATGAATGCCAAGACCCAAGGTCGATAGTAGAACATTGCCCAGAGCATCACACTGCCTCCACTGGTTTGCCTTCTTCGAATAGTACATCCTAGTTCTATCTCTTTCCCAGGTAACCGACACACACCCTACCGTCCACATGATGTAAAATAAAATGTGATTTGTCCGACCAGGCTTCATCCATTGCTCAATGGTCCAGTTCTCTAGCCAATATGCCCATTGTAGGTGTTTTCGGTGGGTAAACCCCATAGGCAGCAAGTTGCAATGCGCTCTGTGTTTTGACATATTTCTATCATAGCCAGCATTACGTTTTTCAACAATTTGACCAGCATCTTTAGCATCAGAGCAGATGGTCACTGACAATGTAATATGTCTAAAACATTGCAAAGGATCCCCTTAGCAGTGCTGTGCAGGACTGGAAATGATCAATCTTGCTGAAGACTCCCCAATCATCATCTTGGTGAGCATGAATAACAAAGTGAGACCTGTACCAATAATGACAAACCTTGTGGTACTTGTGCATTGCCTTTCTACTTCGATACATGATTCGTTAATACATCCATACCTCATTAACCAAAGTGGTCCAATTGCTAATACTTGACGGCTCAGATGAGATCCAACCCTTGGCAAGAATCACCTTTGTCAGCGAAGCAAGGGTATATATGTATTTGAGGAGCAATTTATCAAAAGTCTCTTCCAATGTAATACCAAAGAGGCAAATCTTTGGGCAGAGGGAAGGGGCAACAGGCAGCGTGTAGGAGATGCAACCCCATATCCATAACAGATGCCAAAAGGGGCACAGGGCATTGCTGCATCTGGGGCATCTGCTCAGTTTGTGTAAGCAGGTTGGGGTGAATTACACCCTGTGCAACACATATAAATGGACCTGTTGGAACTGCAGACATAACGGAGCATCTCTAGTACATCCTATCATCTGACTGCATTCCTCATCTAATAGTACACCCAGGTCAGTTTCCCAGCTCTTCCTAGCTCTTCCTAAGGAGATCCAGCCCACCCGGGAACACCTGAGATAACAATAAAGCATATAGGACAGATATAGTCTTACAAGATCCGATAGTTCGAAAAACTTGTTCTTCTTGTTTCTGACCTGATCACTGGTACCTCCAACCGGTGTGAGAGCACATAAGCATCTTGCTTCAAAGACCTGCTTGGAAACATCTTCAATATTGTTGTATTCCTGTGACCTGCAGAATAGACCCTAAATGTAATCCGTTCTCCGACTGTTTCTGAGGTTGGACCCAGCTTTTCCGGTATCACCGCTCTGCCTGCAGCCCTGGTTAGTGTAGTAGGCCAGAGGAGATCCAGCCACAGCATCCCCGATCCATAGTAAGAGGTCAGGAGTACCAGCCCAGTTATACCAGTAACGGGGTACAATTGCAGCGTCAGTTACCCAGAAGAAACCCGGTTCTGGATGCCGGTATAGGGTTCCAGTGGTAGCAGCCTTTGTAAGCCCTCCTACTGCAGCAAGAGGGCGCATTTGGAATAACAAAAGGGAACGGTGGCAAAGTAAGCCCAGCCGGTTCCCAGCTACAACAGACAAGGTGGCATAGGCGGTCCATTCTGTCACACCTGATATGTGCTAATCGCTGGATCTTCCGGTGTCCCATAAAGACTATAGTGATCCCACTCCACTCAGCTGTATACTTCTTCCACTCACATGGTTAAAGGGAAATTCATAGGGCAGGGATATTTACATTTACTGATACTAATTTAAACCGATAATTGGTAGAGGGATAGAGCAAATCTGCATGGCTCCCAGATATTACTTACTGATTTCTGAAATATATATTTTGTTTATCACTGCCCTCTGTATTCCAGCGCTAACAATATTTATAATAGTAATATTTTGTTTTAATAGATGTATATCATTGACATAGGCATAAAATACATGTCAAACATGCTATTAAGATACTGGCAATCACCACTTGGGAATCCTAACTCTATCTAAAGCTCAATAAGTTCAAAACGGAGTATATCATCTTCCCTCCTCCCAGTGTCATTACATCCTTTCCTCTATAATCTCTTTCACCATTGACAACATTACACTCTTCCCAGTGTCTCATAATCACTGTCTTGGTGTCATCTTTGGTTCCATCCTCTGCTCTACTCCACACATCTAGTCATAAACACTGCGATGCTGCCACTTCCTTTATATCAGTGCCAGAGTATGTCCCTTTTGCAGGACAATATCAAAATGTTTATCCATTCTCTTATTATCTCTCACTTTGACTAATGCAGCCTCCTCCTGTCCTTTCACTCAACTCTCTAGACCCGCTATAATCTGTCCCAAATGGTGCAGCGAGTCTGATCTTCCTTTCTTGCTGCACCACTCTGCAAATCCTTACACTGGCTCCCAATAATCCGAAGGTTCCTATTCAAATTATTCACTCTTGCTTTTACAAACAGCCCATTTTCCTACACCTCTGACCTCATCTCACTTCTGCCTCCCAAGACTTTTGCCTGCTGCTCCCCACCAATTGCCAAATTGTGTCACAATCCCTATTTTCTCAGCATCATGTGCTTGCTCTCTGTAGTTTCTAAGCTCACATGAACTTTAGATACTAGATTTACCTCTGACCCTCTGTTGCATGTTTGCACATTTTTTGTCAACCTTGTATGTTCTTTGTCCATAACAAACAAACAAATACTTAACACAATGGGGGGGGGGGGGGGATTCAGTTACACCCGGAGTAGTGCAGCGTTAAACCTACTACCATTATTACAGTAAATTTAACCTGGCTTTCTGCTCGCAGCTCAGGAAGCTGTAATAACTGTAATAGTGTGCAGGCCGCTTTACTTTTTACAGTAATGCGGCCAGTTGAATTCCCCCCAATGCATAGATAGGTATTATTGAATCACAAGTGGTTAGGTCACAATGACAATTTAATAGGCACTGTATCAACATTTGATGTGCTTTTGCTTTTTTCCTGATTCCTAAATTTACCTGGTCTGTGTGGGGAAAAAATGTATATACTGACTCTAATCAACAATTCTTCATTGTGAGCATTTACATATGTTATTTCTTTGTAGATGCATTTCAGAAGATCTTGCAGCAGGAGGGAGTGTTGGCCCTCTGGAATGGTACCTTCCCTTCTTTGCTTTTGGTCTTCAATCCAGCAATCCAGTTCATGTTTTACGAAGGATTAAAGCGCCATCTTTTAAGAAGGCAGTCAGAAGTAAATAAAAAAATATCTAATGGTATAGTGGGTATAGGTTCTAAACATTTTGTATTCTAGTAAGATAAGAATGAAGTTGTGCTTTGTAGTTTCTAAGGCTGAGGCTGTACGGATAAAAAGTTTATGTCTGATTAGAATTGTAGCAAAATTAGCGGAGAGAGTGAGTGTTAGTCTGATATGTTTGCTTCTTATTATTATCATATCCAAAAAACAAATAAAGTGTACTGTGCGATATTGGTGCATTATACAATAAGAATAGAATTTCATTAATTCACTTTAGCCATTTTAAAGGACAATATTTGTTTGCTTGTTTATATTGTAACACTGGAGGAAAAAAAATAAGTGACACACTTCTACTAAGAAGAAGGCACAAATCACTTTAAAAGAACATTGTGTTAATATATGCCTACAGCCGTACCACCCTGATCTCGCCCAATCGTGTCTGATTTTGGAAGCTAAACAGGATTGGGCTGGGTTAGTACTTGGATGGGAGACCACCTGGGGATACCAAGTGCTGTAGGCTAAAGTATAATGAATGAAATTCTATTCTTATTGTATAATGTACCAATAGCGCACAGTACACTTTATTTGTTTTTTGGATATTTTGTAATATTTGTTAAATTGGATGTTAACCTAAGGTGTATATTGCTGCAATTGTAGGTAGCGCAGGGGAATCTAAAACATTTATTTATTACTTGTATATTCTCATATTTAGAAAGAGTGGGGAAAAAAATGCAGACATTATGATGCGCAAAGTGGGATGTAGTATTAACATTTTTTTTGTAATTAATATTATCGCTTGATACATGTGTATTGAGGTCAGTCAGAGAAATGAGAAACACCATTACATCTAGTAGTTTCGAGGACAGTTGGGCTTACATTGGAAAATACGTTTTATGTGCTTAAATCTGATGACCAGTACACCTGGAGTGTAAACTTAGTACAGAGCTTCTAGACTTTCCACCCCGATCTTTTCTAAATAATATAAAATTATGTGCTTCTGAATTTCCCACTCATTTTCCTATTTCAGTAAATGGTGATGAATTAATTAAACTAAATCTAAATTAATTGATTCAACACAGGTTACTGCAATAGGAAGATAAATGGGTGCACAAAAACATAACATTTTGTACTAGGTGGAATGGGTCATGTTGGATGATCTTCTGTCCATTTCTTTTTCAATTGAAATAACCTGGATAAGAGTTGGTTAACTGATGTTAAAAATGTATTTAGCTCATACTTGCCAACTCCAGGAAACAAGTTTCTGGGAGAGGGGGCGTGACTGGAGGGTGGGAGGGGCGGGGTAAAAATGCCGCGATTGGCCTCGCCACACCCCTTCCCACCCTCCAGTCACGCTCCCTCTCCCGGAAACTTGTCAAATGACGCGATTCTCGTGAAACCTGGGATGCGGGAGAAATGCCAGCTCGGCCGGGAGACTGACCCGAATTTGGGGAGTCTCCCTGACTTTCCGGGAGAGTTGGCAAGTATGATTTAGCTTCAGATGAACTTAGGTGGTTACAGTTTTAAAAAAGTCTGAAAACCAGTAGTAGCGTGTTATCGCATTGTAAAAATGATTCCAATTGGCTTATAGGCTTCTCCCTGTTCTGTCCAGTTTGTGCATGACTTCCTCCACCCATTGTACTCTCAGCTCTTTCAGCTTTCATAACAACCTATAGGGAGCAGGACGTGATAACAGTGGATGCTGCTTCCTATTGAATATTGAGACCTCAATCATGGACTCATGATTAAAGGCAGCTGGAGGAGGTGTAGTCCTGGACACCAGAGAAATGCTGCATTTAGGCTTTATTATAAGTAAGGGGTTTGTGGTCTGCTTTAACTTTAAATATAGTACATTTAAAATCACATTGGAGAATGCACACAGTTCAAGATAAAACTGAAAACTGACATGACTTTATTTTTTCTTTTTCCTTTTTTAATGATTGTCCCTCTGTTTAAGCAGAAGAACTTAGTTGCAGTAATTTAACATGGCAGTATGTCCGTCTTTGCCTGTGCTGTGCTCTAGGCTTATACAGTGTGATATCTGTTACCTAATTTTTCTTCTTCTATTGCTGGTGTATACTAAGTCTGATTCTTCTCCTCTTCTACCAGCTCTCTTCGTTGGAAGTATTTGTAATTGGTGCCATGGCCAAAGCTATTGCCACAAGTGCCACATATCCTTTACAGACAGTGCAATCTGTACTACGGGTAAGTTTTATTAAAATATAATGGTACGGTTGATTGATTACTTATAGTTTAGTTCTGCATTCTTACTTGTATCCTGTATGCATGTGCATAATGGTGAATTCATACTGCCAACTGGTTGGTTTAATGGAGTCATTTCTCATTTTTCCTATTTGGGGGACATGCTTGACCATTGGGCATAGAGAGCGCTGTACTGGAGTAGTAGGGCCTGTTCAAACTGTAAACTTGTATGTTTTCAAGCTCCTCTCCCTCTATACCCCTCCGTTTATATCTCCTCATTTGCTTTTTAATGCCCATGGAGTAGGGAACTGGGTTTTTTTGAGCTGATCGAACAGCAATATAAAGTTTTTATTTCATTTTTTTTCTATTATTATGCAGAAGCGGTGTTCTTTGTGAGAACACCACCTTATGGAGAGTGGGTATAAGTGTTGTTTCAGAGTTGCCCTGCTGGCACCCCCGCACCTGTCCTCACTACATGGCTCACTGATGGGTCTACTGGTCAACTGTACAGAGACAGTGGAGGTGGAGCCACAGCCCCAGACTGTTCTCCAGTCTCTGCTGTGCATACTGAGACAGGTGTGACAGCAATCCACCATGACTACTGTGTCTGACTCTTCTCTAGCATGGAGATCACTATACACTCTCCTGTTACATTATTGTGTATAGACTTATTTAGCCTTATGTTTAGTCACTATACTCTCTTCTGTTGAGTACTGACTTATTTGGCTACAGTGTCCTGTCACTGTATTCACTCCTGTCACACTTAGTGAGTACTAATTTATTGAGCATTGTGCTCCACTATTTTAGTTTACCCTATCATTGCTATTGGGCACTGACATCATTTTCTCTGTGTTCGGTCACCATACTCTCTCGTCATGATTATTATGTACTGTTATGGTACCATCTCCTGTTATAGTCTGACCTATTTGGCCCGATGTTCGGTCATTGTACTCTCCTGTTATTGATATTGATTACTGACATTATTTTCTTATGTGTCAAGTCATTGTACTCTCTCCTATTGTATATTGAGCACTATTTGGACATTGTGTTCTGTCACTGTTACCTCTTTTGTTATGCTTAGTGACGACTGAAGGTATTTAGCTTTTTTGTTTGGTTACTGTACTCTATCTCTGCTATGGTTAGCGATTTAGCCATAGTGTTCTGTCACTGACTCTTCGCTATAGGGTGATTGAGTACTGTTTTATTTGCCTTTGTGTCCACTTATTTAGACACAGTTTGGGGTCAGACTCTGCATTAGCTCTTTAAAATAGTATTATGCAGTTTATATCTGGTGGTGTTCTACAGTTAACTCTTTCTCTTGACTATGCCGGAAAACAGGACTGTTTTCAGACCCAATGCTCTTGGAGAAAGAGCTGGTATGTCTTCCACACGTTTCAAATGCCAGGCTAAGTTCCCAAATGGGTGTTCCGAACCAGAGCCCTATGTGCAATTTGTGACAGGGATGGACATCCCAGAGGACCAAGGTCTGTGCATGTCTAAGTAGGATGCAGCCGAGATGGCAGAGCCTGGGCAAAGGTGTCAGCTCATTCCATTCAGAATTAATGAGGCATGCATAGCATGCCAGTGAAATAGGTGAAGATACCCCTCCTAATTTTCTTCTAGAAACTCCAGCATTGGACCTCCCTTCTTTGGTAGTTCTTCCTCACTGGGCATCAGACCCTAGATCCCAGGGGTATCCTTGTAGCCAAAACTTGGAAAAGCCTGTTCAGGGAGACTTGGTCATTCAACAAGTATGTGAAGCACCAAGGATCCGTCAATGTCCACTTTCTGGGATAGTCTTAATTGGAAACATCCTTTCAGCAGTAAGGGGAGATTTTATGTTTAAGTAAAAACGTATCTTATTGCAAGTCAGCAGCCATACAATGGACAAACATAAGATGGTGTCATTGGTGTCAAAACAAGTATAGATATGACCCCACTCTACCACTAGCAATTAGTGCTAGCAAAGCGCTGAGAATAACGGGAACTTCAGTCTCAGTCTGCATTAGAATATTATAATATAGTGTAAGTATATAATACCAAAGTACCAGAAATATGTAATCACCTAGAGAAAATTGGTAGTGTAGGTCAACCTCTCACAGCTGGAGCTCCGAGGGCTGCTTCATGCAGTTGTTTTTCCCACGGAACCTTTGTTCCCAATACAATATTGGCGAAAAGTGGGGGTTGAGCGAGTGTGAGGACTACTCACAAGCTGGCATGTTATTGGTCTACCTGCTAACCAATCCTCCCGACCCCCTTCCCCACCATTTTAAATTTGTTAACAAAATTATTTTACATGTTCTGCATTACAGAACAGGTAGAGTCCTGGAAAAAATGTCTGCAACCCCAGCACAAGGTAGGAATGGGGTGTTGTGCTACCACTTTTTACTGAGGGTGTTGTGATAACGCATCGTTACCTGTATACTGCATGGTATGGAGAGCCAGTGTAGGGAATTGCAGAGTGGTGTGGTGATGTGGAGCAGAAAGAAAGGAATATCTATGTGTGGGAAATGCCATTTAGTAGGAGTTTGGAGTAGTCAAGGAGGAGATACGACTTTTTGTTGCAACTTGTATAAAGACAGAGGTATTCTAGCAGGACAGTCATGGCCAAAAGTTTTGAGAATGACACAAGTATTGGTTTTCACAAAGTTTGCTGCTTCAATGTTTTTAGATTTTGTCAGATGTTATAAGCATTTCATATGTGTCAAAGACTTTTTTTGACAATTACATTAAGTTTATGCAAAGAGTCAATATTTGCAGTGTTGACCCTTCTTTTTGAGGACCTCTGCAGCTCACCCTGGCATGCTGTCAATAAACTTCTGTGCCAAATGCTGACTGATGGTCACCCATTCTTGCCTAATTAATGCTTGTGTCAGAATTTGTGGAGTTTTGTTTGTCCACCCACCTCTTGAGGATTGACCACAAATTCTCAATGGATTAAGGTCTGGGAGTTTCCTGGCTATGGACCCAAAATGTCAACGTTTTGATCCCTGAGCCACTTATCATTTTTGCCTTATGGCAAGGTGCTGTATCATTCTGGAAAAGGCATTGTTCGTCACCAAACGGTTCTTGGATGGTTGGGAGAAGTTGCTCTTGGAGGATGTTTTGGTACCATTTTTTATTCATGTCAGAATCACTAGGTGGAATTGATGATACCTGCCAGCAGTTGGCGCTACTGAGCACTGAGGCGCGGTGTCTAGCACGCCCCTGGTTTTCACCAGGAACCCCCGCAAGGAGGTATGGACTTTGCTGCAAGGGACGTGCAGGTCGCGGCCCTCAGTATCAGTCAGCTGGCCAGGTAACAATTGAGACAACGGTGAAAGCCCATCAGGAGGCAGGATGGTAGAGTAGTCAGCAAGCCAGGTCAAAACCAGAGGAACGGATATAGCCAAATCAGAAGCAGGAGAATGGTCAGGAAGCCGGGTCAATACCAAATATCACTCTAAGCCAGAATCAGGAACCAAAGGAGAAGTCAGGAACAAGCCAGGGTCAGAATCCAAATAACAGCAACACAGGAACAAACGCTGGAGCAAGGCTGAAGACCAAATCCTCTGGCACTAGACATGTGTCAGAGGCTGCTTTATATACCCTAAGGTGCCTCCTGATTGGGTTAGGGAGATTTTGGCGGTAAGACATGCTGGCTCCAGACAGGTGAGCAGAGATAGCGTCCCGCTAGGCAACAGGACGTGGTTGCTGGGAAGGTGCAGTCATCCATCTCCTGCACCAAGTGTCAGTGCGGAGACGGCGCCTGACAATTCATGGCTGTGTTCTTATGCAGAATTGGGAGTGAGCCCACTCCCTTGGCTGAGAAGCAACCCCACTCATGAATTTTCTCAGAATGCTTTACTGTTGGCATGACACAGGATTGATGGTAGCGCTTACCTTTCCTTCTCCGAACAAACGTTTTTCCAGATGACCCAGACAATCTGAAAGGGGATTAATCAGAGAAAATGACTTTACCCGAGTCCTCAGCAGTCTAATCCCTGTACCTTTTGCAGAATATCAGACTATCTCTGTTGTTTTTCCTGGAGAGAAGTGCCTTCTTGACACCAAGCCATCCTCCAAAAGTATTCGCCTCTCTGTGCTTGCAGATGCATTCACACCTGCCTGCTGCCATTCCTGAGCAAGCTCTGTACTGTTGGTTCCCAGATCCCACAGCTGAATCAACTTTAGGAGATGGACCTGGCACTTGCTGGATTTTCTTGGGCGCCCTGAAGCTGCCTTCACAACTTTTGAACCTTTCTCCTCGAAATTCTTGATGATCTGATAAATGGTTGATTTAGGTGCAATCTTACTGATAACAATATCGTTGCCTATGAAGCCCTTTTTGTGCAAAGCAGTGATGACTGCATGTGTTTCCTTGCAGATAACCATGGTTAACAGAGGAAGAACAATGATTTCAAGCACCACCCTCCTTTTATAGCATGACAGAGTGATCTCCAGTCTTGTCCTCGTCAACACTCTCACCTGTGTTAACAAGAGAATCACTGACCTGATGTCAGTTGGTCCATTTGTAGCAGGGCTGAAATGCCGTGGAAATTTTGTTTTGGGGATAAAGTTCATTGTCATGGCAAAGAGGGACTTTGAAATTAATTGCAATTCATCTGATCACTCTTCATTACATTATGGAGTATATGCAAATTGTCATCATAAAAACTGAGGTAACAGACTGAAAAATAATATTTGTGTCATTCTCAAAACTTTTGTCCATGACTGTATTTTAAAGATTGGGATGCAAAACTGTGAGAGAGACTGCATATGATGAGAAAAGCAGGTGGCAGAGTAAAGGTTGACGTCAAGGTAGTAGTACTCTTGGGAAACTAAGAAAAAAGGGAGATTTGAGGGGAGGTGGTTCCTCTGGGAGGAGGGGAATTGGTAAATTTTATTTTGGATATGCTGGGCCTTAGGTAGCATTAGGACAAACATGCAGAAATAGAAGGGATACAGTTGCTAATACAAGGTAGAGAAGGGGAGAGGTAGATTTTGGTGTCATCAGCATAAAGATGGTACTGAAGGCTAAATGAGCCAATTAGTTCACCAAGAGAAGAGTTGTGCAGTGAGAAAAGCAGAGGGCTCCCAATGCCAGAGGTAAAGATGCTAAATGAGCGATTGGATAAGTAGGAAGTGAACCAGTAAAGACCTGTGTCATGAAGACCAATGCATTGAAGAGTATGCAGAAGTGGATGATCAAAAGTGGCAGAGAGGTATAGGAGGATGAGTATAGAGAAGTGACCCTTAGACTTTGCTGTAAAAATAAGCAATGAAGCGCATGGACACAATGAAGTATTTTGATAGCAAATGAAGGGCATAGCATTTTTATTTTTTTTGTAACGGTGATGCTATTGAGGCCTGTGTAATCAATACAGGGTCTGAGTGAGTGATCCTTCTTTTCCACACAACACACCAGAATGGAAAGTGGGAGATATTTATTTTATATGATCTCAACTTGATTGCATGCTACCCCCTCCTCATTTAATGTTAAACATTTTTTCAGTAAAGCTTATGGGAAGGACCAAGGTTTCATTTAGTTCCAGGTGTCCTATGGAATATTTTTTAATTTTGAGCCAAACTGTGCACCCAGTTATTTTGTATGCTCAAGATGACAACGAGCTACCATTAAAGGTAGTGGTTAACACCACCTATGATGTGGTGTAAAATTGGGGCCTTTTGCATTTTTAAAAAGCCCTGGTTTGTCATGTAAAGTATTTCCTGCAAGCTTGCTCCAATTCAATCTTTATAGCTCATTTAAAGAAGGTCCCCAAAACTTAACCTTGTGTGTAATTGAGTATATTAAGCTAAAATATGAGTGTAACGTACTGGGTTTGGCATTCTTTTGATTTAGTGGGCCCCCCATGTCTCTAATGTTTCAGCACTGCTCTGCTCTATAGTGTTAAAACTTGCTTGTTTCAGACACATGCAGGTGGTAATAGTAGAAGTGGGTATCCGTGGACTACAACAGATAAATAACAGTTACAAAGTGTCCTAAAGTAGTAGCTTGCTGTCAATAAAATGAAAAAGACGTTACGTTTATCAGCGCTTTCAATGTCTATATAGGGCTATTTAAGTGCTTAAACGACAATGACTTCTCATCACTTAAAAGTTAATACCAATACCCCCTTGCTACGGAGTACTAGTATGTGACCAAAATCTCTTCCAAAGCTGAAATACCCATCCTTCTAGAAAACATAAATATATATAGATATAGATAGATATATGGATATATCTATCTATATAGATATAGATAGATATATAGATAGATAGATATAGATATAATGTATTTTGGCTTATATTTATAAATCAAACCTTTGGAGTAATTTAACCTTCCCAGAAAGTCCAACGGGTGAACATTTCTGTTAAAGAATAGCTTCTTGTGATTCAGTTAATTGTTATTTCTAATAATGATTTCTTTAAAAACATGCTAGCAATATAGTCAATTTCTTGTGAATGGTTAATTTTGGTTTTGCAGTTTGGCCATGAGAAACTAAATCCGAAGAAACGGAATCTGGGAGGTTTGCACAGTGTCATTTACCTTCTCAAGCAACGTGTCAGGTATGGTTTGTTTTCAGTGTATGTCAGTGTGTGAAAAGCATGTAATGTTGCAAAATTAATTAACGTAATTTCAGTACAGCTAAACCAATAGACAAAACACATATCCATACTGTACATGATTCACAAAGCTAGATATTGAACGGAATTATGTTTCTGATAATTCCAGTCATGGGGTTGAGATTTTCCTAGATTAATCAGAAAAACCTTTGGAGACATATACAGTATACAGTTATAAGAGGTTAGGGAATCATTAATCAAATAAAACATTTGTAGTTGGAACCACATTTTTTATGCCTCCAGGAAAAAACAAGCATATTTAGTCATTCACACATTTTGTGCATGAAGGGATCCCACTGCAATATGGAATATTTTATCCTTTGAGCTCACTGATGTAATAGATTCTCGGAGCCTAATTTAAAGTTGGGCACATTTGTTGTCTGAAAACACACAGAAAAGAAGTAAAAAAAAATGCTACCCTATTTTAAATCGGTATGATAATGTAGTGTCATACACTTTTTGACTGTTATTAAAAAATGCTAAACTTAAATTTTTCCTTCACTCCCACATCTGTTATTTAATCTTTGAAATTCCAATGGGAGGGGGTGTGTGGCCTGGTCTTTCATAGAGTAACTCTTTTTGCTGTGTGCTCTCAGTCTTCATGATCTGTGAAAGATCTCCTACAGTAGCAAAATTCTTTTGACGGACCCTTTCCAGTGGGTGTGGCTGGATTACTTATCAATAAATTCTGTGGCTGCATCATTTAGCAATAACTTATAGTATATATTTGTTGTAATTAGGAGTGCAGTGCACCTCTGTATATCATTGTAAATGTACTTATATTTTATATTGGTATGTGTGGAAATGTATTGACTTCTGCAACAGTATGTCATGTTTGAGTTTTGAAACTGTTTGTAGACAGGTAATCTCATGTTATTTAGATCTATTTATCCCTGAGTGACCAAAACATCTGTTCAGCCTGAAAGACAGGAGGCGGTAATTATATTAGCTGGTAGACTCCCTATGCATGTGATCACAGATGAATGTGAATTTTGCAAATTAAATTGCGATAAAAGCAAGATTATAGAAATGTTATATCCTGATGGTAATCATTTAATATAAAACCTCAGATGTAGTGGTGCCGCTAGTAGCAATGCAAAAAGGAGTTAAACCCCTCCAGACTGAGTTATGTGCAGGCTGCATGAAGCACCTGGATTGGTTAGAGGGGCAGAAGGCTGGATTACGTCCTGGCTGGGTATCTGTGTAAATCTACATAAAACTTGGTCTGTTCGACCATGTAATGTACCATTATCATACCATCTGTAACTTCTGAAAAGATTGCTAGTACCACAGACTGGCATGTAACTGTCCTTATTAGGATTACATGAGCTAATAAAATATCACTGCTTCAAGATCCTGCTTTGACAACTACTTACTTGTGCTGTAATTCCTGTGACCTATAGATTAGACCAATCCAATCCGTTATTTGGCTGTTCTGAGGTTGAAACCCTGCATCCAGTACCAACCCTCTGCCCACTACTTATCCTTAGGATGTAAGCTCATTGAGCAGGGCCCTCCTCCCTCTTGTGTCCTTACCAGCTTTTCTGCTCCATCTCTACCGTATTAGCCTGCTTAGAGCTCCTGAAGTGTCAGTATTTTTTATTTACTGTTCAGTAATGTAATACCCTGTACTGTCTACTGTTTGTGCATTGTACTGCGCTGCGGAACTCTTGTGGCGCCTAACAAATAAAGGATAATAATAATAATAATAATACTTACAGCTCTGGGCAGTGTGATAGGCCAGGGTTAACTATCCACTGCAACCCTAATCTGAAGGCAAGAGGTTGGGTGTACCAGTCAGGTGCCCAGCAAGGGTGTACACTAGCAGCGAGAGTTACCCAATTTTATAATGAATGTCTATAAGGAAGTCTACCAGCCAGTCTAATTACCTCCCCTGTGCTTTAAGGCTCAACCGACGTGTTTGTCATTTAGCGATGAAAAGGTCTAATTAACATCAGATTACCTGTCTCCAAACTGTTGCAAAAACACATCACCTCCACTCATATGCTTACTTGGCACTTCCTATAGAAAAGTTACAAAACCCACACATGACATATTGTCTCCAAAATTAATAAATTTCCATACAAAACACATTCAAATATAAAAAAAATATATTTGCAGTGATGTAAATTGGCGCCCGCACCACTAATTGAAATAAATTTTTGCAATAATTTATTTCTACGTGATCCAGCCACCCTCCTTTCCCCACTTGTTCATGCTGGCCACCAGCAGGCCATATCCCCACAATTTGGCTCCTGGTCCCGCAGTCTCTTAGGGTTAGCGGAGGTGACTCAGGGTTCCAGCTCTTCCTTCTGAGACAGCCCGTCCACATTGCTGTGGGCCTTTCCTTGTGAATGATGTGAAAGTCATAAACTTGAAATGCAAGGCTCAAAAGTCTACCATTTTCCCCTGAGATGTGTTGTAGCCACTTTAAAGGATTCTGGTCAGTAACCTCAATAAAATGGCGTCCGTACAAATAAGGTTGAAGTTTCTTCACTGCCCAAACAATTTCCAAACATTCCTTTTCATTTGTAGCATACCCCACCTCCCGGTTCAGCAGTTTTCTACTCAAATAGGCCACAGGGTGCTCCTGCCTATCTGGCCCCACCTGGCTAAGTACTGCTCTGAACCTGCACTGTGACGCATCAGTTTGCACAATAAAGTCCTTGTCATAATTGGGCACCAACAGTACTGGAGCACAAACTAGAGCTTCCTTTAATGACTGAAATGCCAGCTCACAAGCTGGCATTTAACTACTTTGGGGAGTTTTTTCTTAGTGAGACTTTGCTACATTACTAAAGTCTGGGACAGAATGTCTGTAGTAACTTGTAGTTGTTAAGAATGCCAGTACATATAAAGGAATCTCTGATTGCCTCTACCTTTGCTGGTTCTGACCTAACCCTTCCTCCCCCCACACGATGGCCGAGGTACTGCAGCTCTGATATCCCCATTTGGCACTTGTCTGCCCGAACAGTCAGACCAGCCCCCTAATCTTCCCTAACATCAGCCGTACCTGCTCTAGATTATCCTCCCAAATGTTACTGAAAATTGAAATGTCTTCTAGATAAACCTGAGCTCTGTCCAGGAAATCTACCAAACCGTTCATACAGGGCAAGGCGTAGGTGTCAGATATGGTGATGTGGTGCATCACCAAGCAAGTCCAGCCGGGCTTCCTACTAAACTGAGTCGCAAAGGGCCACAGCACTGCCTCAAGCTACTCCCTCTTGCTGGCACTCAACTGCTCATCGCAGCCCACTTTCTATACACCACCTTCATGTCTGACGTCCGTGAGTAGGTCAGGTAGTGGATCACTTCCTGCTTCCTCAGTTGGTAAGCAGCAAACCGCTGCTATCGACTCCACACACTTGTGGTATGACTTCGACATATTCACATGTTAGGTTTGCTGCCGCTTACCGTCGCTATCAAATGACACCACATAGGTGATGTCACTCCGGCATTTTGAGACCCTGTACGTTCCAGCCTAGGCAGCCTGGAGCTTGTTCTGACACGTGGGTGTAAAAACAAGTACCTTCTGCCATGCCTCAAATACTCTGCCGAGCGCATCCTGATCATACCAAGTGTCACGGGCACTAGGAGTCTTTGCCCAGGATATCACCAGATGATGTTCTTACCAGAGTAATATAGCTGGTACTATGGTCCTCTGGTAGCAGGGTGACAACGGAACAGGAGAATCAGCAGATGGTGAGAGAATGCTCAAGGAAAGTCTATGACTAGCAGCAACTGGTAATAACTAGATGTATGTACACGAGGAACCAGATGGACAAGTAAACGTGAGGAGAGTCAGTGGTCTGCGTACAGCAAGTTGTACCACTGCTATAGTGAGGAGGAATGTCCAGGAGTAGAGAGGAGGTAGTGAGAGTCAGTGGTCTGCGTATAGCAAGTTGTACCACTGTCTATAGTGAAGGAATGGATTCCAGGTGCAAGTAAGTAACGGGGAAGTCAGTGGTCTGCGTATAGCAAGTTGTACCACTGCTTATGTGAGAGGATACTTGAAACTGGTGCCACAGGGAAACAGGAGTCAGTGGTCTGCGTTCAGCAAGTTGTACCACTGCTATATTTATGTGAGGAGGGGCACGAGGAGATGAATGGAATGGAATGCAGAGGATACACGGGCACACGGAACCTGATCCCACGATGATAACCACAATACAATAAACTGACAAGCGCTGCTTGAATTATACAAAGTCACTATAGAGATCCAGGTAATAGGAAACAAAGTCAATAGTAACAATAGCTTCAGTAGATGGAAGACTCCGGAGATGAACACAACACAGTCCAGGCGGATATGCAATACAATAGCAAAGTCAATAGAAAGTATGCATACCGCGGTTCAGGAGAGCAGGCTGTCAAGGAGACGTGCAGGGATACCTGAAAGGCTGAACGCCGGCAGGAGGAGAGACCACTGGAGGATGGAAGCGGTAATCAGGTTGGTGCAGCGCACGGAAGGTAACCAGTAATCAACGGAGCAATACTCAGGAAGCAGTAGTAAGTAAAACTGGAAACATGATGAACACGGGAGAGTTGAGGCTGTGTCACACGCCGGACTCCCGCTGTCTCCCCGGGAGCCGGCGCCTGTCCCCGCTGACTCTGGAGGCCTCCTTCACCAGGATTCCCCCCTATTAAGCAAAACTCACTTACCTGGTTCCACGCTGCTGCCACCGTCCAGCGCTGTCTGTTTCCTCCTTCCGTTCGGCGCTCAGTGTTCTGCGCATGCGCAGAGCTGTCTAGCCTTTTCTGTGCTCTCACTGCCCTCTATTGGCTGCCTAATAGGAACTGCACTATATCTAAACCCTATGACCAGAACTCAATGCTGGTTCTTTCAGTCAGTCCCTGACTCTAGTATTGGATACAGCTCCTGTGTTTTGCTCCTCTCCGAGGTTCCAAGTCGCTATTCCTCCGGGAACACCACCTCTGGTGGCTACGCTACCGAAGCTCCGGTCAGCACCCCCAAGTGGCAACTATATTCTACATCTGCAAGCCAACTTCCGAGTATCTACGTTGCAGTATCTCCCTGCTATTTCCACTCCCAAGTGGCAACGTCGCTAAAACATTACCGGCATCATCTCTATCAAGTGGCAAGTTTATTCCTAATTGATTCTACGCTCTCTCTATTGTGGTTCACTGGGAACTTCCTTAGGGGACCGCGACCTGCAAGTGGAAGCCGCAAAAGCCCATATTCCCTTGCGGGAATCACTGGTGAACACCTTTCACTTGTTAGACTCCGCGCCCCTAGCGAGAGTAACGCCAATCCCGGCTGAACTACTAGGATCCGGTTATAACCCTACTGGTACGTGACACTAAGAACCAGCCATGTCAGATCCTGATAGAGAACCTTCCGCCAAGGATATGCTTCAACACTTGGTTGGAAGAGTGGAGCGCCAAGATGCGGTTCAGATGCAACTTTTACAATGTCTGCAAACTCTGGCTACCCGTTTAGACGCACTACAGGTGGCTCCGCCTCAGCCGGCTATTCAACCACAACCACAAGTTGCTGAGGGTCCTCCTGCAGCTGCTTCCTCTCTGCGTTTGCCAACTCCCTCCAAATTCGATGGTGACCCTAACTCCTGCCGTGGTTTTTTAAATCAATGCTCCATCCAGTTTGAGTTATTACCTCAGAATTTTCCTACCTCCAGGTCTAAAGTGGCTTATATGGTCTCACTCCTATCCGGCCAAGCCCTAGCATGGGCCTCTCCTCTGTGGGAGCGTAATGACGAACTCCTCAACGATGTTACAGCTTTCACCTCAGCATTCCGGAGGATTTTTGACGAACCAGGACGAGTGACATCTGCTGCTACAAGCATCCTAAGACTCCGTCAGAACTCACGGTCTGTGGCTCAATACGTTATTGAGTTTCAGACTCTATCCTCCGAACTCCAGTGGAATGATGAGGCGTTTGTCGCTGCCTTTTGGCAAGGGCTGTCAGAGAAAATCAAGGATGCCCTTTCGACTCAAGAATTACCTCCCACCTTAGACGCATTAATTTCTCTCTGCAACCGGGTAGATCTCCGGCTTCGGGAAAGATCGTCCGAGAAAGACTTTCCTAGACGTACTACCCTCCGGCTAGCTCCTTGCTTTCAGCCACCCACGTCTACGGACGAGCCTATGCAACTGGGGCGCTCCCGTTTAACTCCGGATGAAAGGGAGAGAAGGATGAAAAACAGATTATGCCTATATTGTGGAGATTCTGGTCACCTCCTAGTTTCTTGCACCCGGCGTTCGGGAAACGACAAACCCTAGCCTGCACTGGAGAGGTCAGTCTGGGGACTTTTACTTCCTCTCCAACTTCTTTTCCAGATCTAACCTGTTCTTTTCCTGTCACCTTGCATCTACTTTCAGGGCCCAGGTCATCCAAAGCCTTGTTGGATTCAGGAGCAGCTGAGAACTTTATATCACAATCGCTAGTAACACAACTTGCGCTGCCCACTGTTGCGCTGAGGAGGCCCATGGCCACTACTGGCATCGATGGCTCCCGTCTCCCTCACGGCAGTATTCTTAGACGTACCAAACCTATCTCCATGCAAGTGGGGGCCCTCCACTGGGAAAAAATTTCCTTTCTCGTCCTGCCATTGACCATCAGCCCAATCATCCTTGGATTACCATGGCTCCATCTACATTCACCCCATCTGGATTGGCCCTCATCACAAATCATCGCATGGGGCCCAGCATGCTCTCACCACTGCCTGACACCAGTCAAGTCTCTCGGCTTCACGCAAATTCCAGAACCCACTACGGTTATCCTACCGCACCAGTATTCTTCGTTTGTGGATGTCTTCTCCAAAGTCTCTTCCGAGTGTCTACCACCCCACCGACCTTGGGACTGTCCCATCGATCTCCTTCCGGGGAAAACCGCTCCTCGAGGCCGAGTCTATCCGCTCTCACTACCCGAGACAGAGGCTACTACACGTTACATCAAGGAAAATCTGCAACGCGGCTTCATTAGACCTTCCTCATCACCTGCCGGAGCGGGGTTTTTCTTTGTGAAGAAGAAAGATGGAGCACTCCGTCCTTGCATTGACTACAGAGGCTTGAACACCATCACTATTAAAAACCGCTACCCTATTCCTTTGATCACCGAGCTATTCGATCGCATCAAGGGTGCGAGGGTCTTCACTAAACTCGACCTCCGCGGTGCATACAACCTGATTTGGATACGCTCTGGGGATGAGTGGAAGACGGCTTTTAATACACGGGACAGGCATTACGAATACCTGGTAATGCCGTTCGGCCTATGCAACGCTCCTGCTGTTTTTCAAAGCTTTATTAACGAAATCTTCCGTGATTTACTATATTCCTACATAGTGGTATATCTAGACGATATCCTAATATTCTCCAGAGACCTTTCCTCTCACCGCCTACATGTGGCTGAAGTTCTTTCCAGATTACGCATCAACCGTTTATTCTGCAAGTTGGAAAAGTGCATTTTCGAGGCCTCTAAATTGCCTTTCCTGGGCTATTTAGTGTCTGGATCAGGCCTACAAATGGATCCCGGGAAAGTTCGTGCTATAATCGACTGGCCCCAACCAACCACACTCAAAGCCATTCAACGTTTCCTGGGTTTCTCCAATTATTATAGACGGTTTATTGATAGTTATTCCTCTATTGTGGCACCTCTGATAGCTCTTACCCGAAAAGGAGCAACACCACAGGTTTGGTCCCCAGAAGCATTGGAAGCTTTCCATTCTCTCAAAAGAGCCTTTTTCTCTGCACCTATCCTCCAGCAACCCGATATTTCTCTTCCTTTCTTTCTAGAAGTGGATGCATCCTCCGCCGGTGTGGGGGCAGTTCTTTCTCAAAAAAACTCCCAAGGCAGGTTCCATCCATGTGCATTCTTCTCCCGCAAATTTCTGCCAGCAGAGAGTAATTATGCCATCGGGGACAAAGAACTTCTGGCCATGAAGTTGGCCCTAAACGAGTGGCGCTATCTTTTGGAGGGGGCTCGTCATCCAGTTACGATCTTCACGGATCATAAAAACTTACTCTATCTCCAGACAGCCCAATGCCTGAATCCACGTCAAGGCCGCTGGTCGCTTTTCTTTACCCGATTTGATCTGCGAGTCACTTTCAAACCCGGAATAAAAAATAAGAAGGCGGATGCATTATCTCGGGCTTTTCCAGGTAATTTGGGAACAGACACTTTGCCGGAACGTCCTATCTTGGCCTCTAAATGTCTAAAATTATTTTCAACAACTCCAGCTCCTATTCCCCCTCAGGGGAAAACATTTGTTCCTCCTCATTTACGGAAGAGTCTCCTACGCTGGTCCCATGCTTCACGATTCGCAGGCCATCTTGGCTCCCGTAAAACATCAGAATTACTCTCTCGACAGTACTGGTGGCCCAATTTCCACTCTGAAGTTAAAGATTTCGTGGCTGCCTGTCCTACCTGTGCTCAAAACAAAACCCCCCGCCAAGTCCCACAGGGGGCTACTCCACCCTCTTCCACTACCTACCAAACCGTGGACTCATATTAGCATGGATTTTATCACTGACTTACACCCAGCTAATAAATTCAATACCATCTGGGTCATTGTGGACCGCTTCTCTAAAATGGCACACTTCGTTCCACTCATCGGTCTTCCGTCCTCAGTATGTCTGGCTCAACACTTCATAAAGGAGATTTTCCGACTACATGGCTGTCCCGCGGAAATTGTCTCGGATCGTGGGGTGCAGTTTGTCTCAAAGTTCTGGAGGTCCCTTTGTCATCTTCTGGGCATCCGTCTGAAATTCTCCTCCGCGTATCATCCCCAGACCAACGGCCAGACGGAAAGGGTAAACCAAGATCTTGAAACGTTTCTCAGGATATTTTCCTCAGCCAATCAGAGGAATTGGATGGATTTATTTCCCTGGGCAGAATTTGTTCACAATAATTCCTTTCATGAATCCACATCATCCACTCCCTTCTCCGTGGTATTTGGGCACCATCCTCGCATGCCAGAATTTTCAGCCCTCCCTCCCACCCAAGTGCCAGCAGTTAACACTCTTCGGCAGGACTTTCTATCCATCTGGTCTCGAGTTCGGAAGGAACTTAAAAAATCCTCCACTCGCTACAAGTTAGCGGCAGATAAGAAACGCAGAGCTGTTCCTCTGTTGAAGATTGGCGACAAGGTATGGTTATCTACAAAGAATATTCGTCTTAAAGTACCCTGTAAGAAACTGGCTTCTCGCTACATTGGTCCTTATAGGATCATTCAAGTAATCAGTCCGGTTTGTTTTAAGTTACGACTACCATCCACTCTGCGTATTTCTAATGCCTTTCATATTTCCCTATTGAGACCGCTCATCATTAATCGAAGAGCGCTCCTGGGTACGGGCTGCAGACATCTGTGCTCCTCTTCAGCTGAAAAAATTTCATTCCAGTTTTCCGAAAAAAACAGGTCCTAGGTGTTCAGTGCCCACCTTTAAAGGGGGAGGTACTGTCACACGCCGGACTCCCGCTGTCTCCCTGGGAGCCAGCGCCTGTCCACGCTGACTCTGGAGGCCTCCTTCACCAGGATTCCCCCCTATTAAGCAAAACTCACTTACCTGGTTCCACGCTGCTGCCACCATCCAGCGCTGTCTGTTTCCTCCTTCCGTTCGGCGCTCAGTGTTCTGCGCATGCGCAGAGCTGTCTAGCCTTTTCTGTGCTCTCACTGCCCTCTATTGGCTGCCTAATAGGAACTGCACTATATCTAAACCCTATGACCAGAACTCTATGCTGGTTCTTTCAGTCAGTCCCTGACTCTAGTATTGGATACAGCTCCTGTGTTTTGCTCCTCTCCGAGGTTCCAAGCCGCTATTCCTCCGGGAACACCACCTCTGGTGGCTACGCTACCGAAGCTCCGGTCAGCACCCCCAAGTGGCAACTATATTCTACATCTGCAAGCCAACTTCCGAGTATCTACGTTGCAGTATCTCCCTGCTATTTCCACTCCCAAGTGGCAACGTCGCTAAAACATTACCGGCATCATCTCTATCAAGTGGCAAGTTTATTCCTAATTGATTCTACGCTCTCTCTATTGTGGTTCACTGGGAACTTCCTTAGGGGACTGCGACCTGCAAGTGGAAGCCGCAAAAGCCCATATTCCCTTGCAGGAATCACTGGTGAACACCTTTCACTTGTTAGACTCCGCGCCCCTAGCGAGAGTAACGCCAATCCCGGCTGAACTACTAGGATCCGGTTATAACCCTACTGGTACGTGACAGGCTGTCTGGTATCCGGCAGCAGTGGGAAGGCACGCTGAACACGGGAGAGTAGAGATGGTCTGGAATCCGGCAGCAGTAGCAGATAGGAATCAGTGGAGAGCTGACACGATGAACACAGGAGAGTTGAGACGGTCTGGAACCCGGCAGTAGTAACGGAGGCAGCGGAGAGCAGACACGCTGAACACAGGAGAGTTGAGGCGGACTGGAATCCGGCAGCAGTAGCAGATAGGAATCAGCTGAGTGCAGGCACGATGAACACAGGAGAGTTGAAGTGGTCTGGAAACCACAATCGAAGTAAACAGGAATCAGCTGGAGCTGAATACACGAGGAAACACAGGAACACCTTCAGAGGCTCATGGGGAATGAGACTCCAAGATCAGGCAACCAGGTAATGATCACAGGTGGTTTAAATAGGGAGCGTTGCCTGATCATCCAATCAATAAAAAGCAACAGGTACTGAAGGTTTCATAAGGGCTGCACATGTGCAGACCCTCAGGATGGCAGACGGCTACGGTTCCTGAACACAGGAGAAATGGCACTCACAGTCCGGTGAGTGACAGTACCCCCCCTTTGAAAGGTGGGCACAGAACACCTGGAACCGGGTTTGTCCGGAAACTTGGAATAAAACTTCTTAAGAAGAGCTGGAGCATTGAGATCTTCTGCTTTAATCCATGAACGCTCTTCAGGACCAAAGCCCTTCCAATGAACGAGGAAACGAAGAACTCCTCGCAAAATTTTTGCATCCAATATGTGAGTAATCTCAAAGTCCTCCTCTTGATGAACTTGAACTGGCCGAGGTGCTGAAGGAGGGACCGAGAAACGGTTGATGATAAGAGGTTTGAGCAAAGACACATGGAAGGCATTGGAAATACGAAGGTTCTTAGGTAGTCGAAGTTTGAAACAAACTGGATTTATCACTTAAATGATCCTATATGGACCAATAAAACGAGAAGCGAACTTCATAGATGGGACCTTCAAACGAATATTTTTGGTTGATAACCATACACGATCTCCGATTTTAAGTGGTGGAATAGCCCGTCTCTTTTTATCTGCAAAAGACTTATATCTGGCAGATGTCTTATTTAAACAGGTTCTGACCTGAGACCAAATATTTTTGAAGGTCTGACAAACAGTCTCTACAGCAGGAACTTGGGTGGGAGGGAGGGCAGGAAATTCCGGAAAAGACGGATGGTGACCGTAAACCACAAAGAATGGAGTTTTAGAAGATGATTCATGATACATGTTGTTATGAGCGAATTCAGCCCATGGAAGCAAATCTACCCAGTTGTCTTGGTTGGCTGAAGAGAACATCCTTATAAAAGTCTCAAGATCTTGATTGACCCTTTCGGTTTGTCTGTTTGATTGAGGATGGTAGGAGGATGAGAGTGATAATCGGATACCCAAGGTCTTACAGAGGGCCCGCCAGAATCTGGAAACGAATTGCACTCCTCTATCTGAAACAATCTCGGAAGGACATCCATGAATACGGAAGATTTCTTTGATGAAATAATCAGCCAGAGTAGATGAAGAAGGTAAACCGGTCAAAGGAACGAAATGTGCCATCTTCGAAAATCTGTCCACCACTAGCCAAATAGTATTGCACTTTTTACTAGGAGGAAGATCAGTAACAAAGTCCATACTAATATGGGTCCACGGCTTGGAAGGAATGGGTAGTGGTTGAAGCAAACCCGCTGGAGTTCTGCGGGGAGTCTTAAACTGGGAACACAATTCACAAGCAGCCACAAAATCTTTGACATCTCTCCTCATAGAAGGCCACCAGTAACTTCGAGAAAGAATTTCAAAAGTCTTGCGTTCACCAGAATGTCCAGAAAAACGAGAAGAGTGAAACCACGAAAGGATTTTCTTCCTAAGAGCAGGAGGCACGAGGGTTCTCCCAAATGGTAGCACCTTAGTGGAAGAAGCAGCCAGAGAAACACATTTGGGGTCTAATATAGAGTGGTTGGGACCATCTTCAATGTCTGAGGACGTCACAAAAGCTCGAGATAGGGCGTCTGCTTTTTTATTTTTCGCAGCTGGTTTGAAGGTTATGATTAGTTCAAAACGAGAAAAGAAAAGAGACCATCTTGCTTGACGAGGATTCAAACATTGCGCAGACTGTAAATATGACAAATTTTTATGATCAGTAAAAATTGTCACAGGATGACGAGCTCCTTCCAACAAATATCTCCATTCCTCTAATGCTACTTTTATAGCCAGCAACTCCCTGTCCCCGATGGTATAATTCTTCTCCGCAGGCAGAAGACCCCGAGAGTAAAAAGCACAAGGATGGAATTTTTGTTGCTCCGATCTTTGGGAGAGAATGGCTCCTAAACCAACATTAGAGGCATCTACCTCTAGGAAGAAGGGAAGCGTCACATCAGGCTGTCGAAGAACAGGAGCGGAGGAGAAGGACTCTTTGAGAAACTGGAAGGCTTGAAGGGCCTCAGAGGACCATTGTTTAGTATTGGCCCCTTTACGAGTTAGGGCCACAATAGGAGATGCAATAGAGGAGAAATCTTGAATGAAGCGTCTATAGTAATTGGCAAAACCTAAAAAACGCTGAATTGCACAAAGAGTAGTTGGCTGAGGCCAATGTAATACAGCATTCACCTTTTCTGGATCCATCTAAAGACCAACTCCGGAGACAATATATCCCAGAAATGGAATCTGGGGCAACTCGAATGAACATTTTTCTAACTTGCAGAATAATGAATTTTTCCGGAGTCTGGAAAGGACCTCTGCCACATGTTGATGATGAGAAGGCAGGTCCTGCGAAAAGATCAATATGTCGTCCAGATAGACGACGACACAAACATATAACAAGTCCCGAAAGATCTCATTAATGAAACCCTGGAAAACAGCGGGGGCGTTACATACCCCAAAGGGCATTACTAAATATTCATAATGCCCGTCTCTGGTGTCTTCCATTCGTCACCGGACCTGATTCAAATTAAATTGTAGGCACCACGAAGATCCAACTTGGTAAAGATCCGGGCTCCCTTGATACAATCAAATAACTCAGTAATTAATGGAATGGGATACCGATCTTTGATAGTTATGGCGTTAAGTCCACGGAAATCTATGCAAGGACGTAATGACCCATCCTTCTTTTTTACGAAGAAAAACCCTGCTCCAGCGGGAGAGGTAGAAGGTCGAATAAATCCTCGCTGGAGATTCTCTTTGATGTACTCAGATGTAGCTTGAGTTTCAGGTAACGAAAGTGGATACACACGACCCCTGGGAGGAGTCTTGGCAGGTTGAAGATCAATCGGACAGTCCCACGAACGATGAGGAGGAAGACGTTCAGACTGAATTTTATCAAATACATCGGCAAAAGAAGCATACTGAAGAGGAAGTCCCCGTGAACAAGGTGAAATGGAGGATTGCTGTATTTTAAGAGGAACGACTTGAGAGAGGCAACGATGATGACATTCAGGCCCCCAAGGCGTAACTTGAGGAGTGTGCCAGTCAATCTGGGGAGAATGACGTTGAAGCCATGGAAGGCCTAATACAATCGGACTGGTAGTAACAGGAAGAATTAAAAATGAAATTTCTTCCTGGTGTAATACACCAATTTGAAGGGTTACTGGTGACGTACTCTGGGTGATGAGACCATTAATAATGCGTGATCCATCGATAGCAGTCACAGTAATAGGTATTTTCAAAGTAATCACTGATAGGGACCATTGATTCACGAGGGATTTAGAAATAAAATTTCCTGCAGCTCCAGAGTCAATAAGTGCTTGGGACATGAACGATTTGGTAGCAAAGGAAACCGTAACATCAAAAGCACAAACTTTTAATTTCGTAGAACATGGAGAGGACTCCAGGGACCCTAACTTCACCTCTCCAGAACTGGTTAGGGCCTGGCATTTCCTGATTTTTTTAGGGCATGAATTGAGCATATGAGTAGAATCAGCACAATAGATACAAAGTCTATTTTTTACTCTTCGGTCCCTTTCCTCTGAAGTTAATTTGGAGCGACCTATCTCCATAGGTATCACCGGAGATGAAACTGGGCGAACTTGAGGACTTGAGCGAAGAGGTGCTTTAAATGAAGTTGTTTTTTCAGACTCTCTTTCACGAAATCTCATGTCTACATGGTGGCAAAGAGAAATCAAATCTTCTAGAGAAGTAGGTAATTCTTGAGTAGTCAGTGCATCTTTAATTTTATCAGAAAGCCCCTGCCAGAAGGCAGCAATTAAAGCTTCAGTGTTCCACTGAAGTTCAGAGGCTAATATCCGAAATTGAATGACGTACTGGGCTACAGTACGAGAACCCTGACGTAGACGGAGGATGCTGGATGCAGCGGAAATAACACGACCAGGTTCATCAAATACACTTCGAAACGTGGAAATAAATTTGGCACTATCTTGTAATAATGGATCATTTCTTTCCCACAGAGGAGAAGCCCATGCGAGAGCTTGTCCAGAAAACAAGGAAATGAGATAGGCCACTCTGGAACGATGAGTAGAGAAATTATGAGGTTGAAGCTCAAAATGAACTGAGCATTGATTTAGAAAACCCCTGCATGTTTTGGGGTCTCCATCATATTTTGAAGGAGTAGGCAGGTGTAGCGTGGAAGCAGTAGACATCTGGGATGGCACTGGGGAAACGGAGGAAGGCACAGGAGCATCAACAGTAGCTGTGATATTTTGCGCAGACGTTCTTTGGGAGGCTAACGCCTGGCAATATTGCAGCAGTTGTTGTTGGCGAACATCCTGTTGTTCAATACGGGTAACCAGATACTGCAGCATCTCTTTAGCTGTAGGTTCCGCTCCTGGGTCTGTCATGGCCTGATCTTACTGTCACGGGCACTAGGAGTCTTTGCCCAGGATATCACCAGATGATGTTCTTACCAGAGTAATATAGCTGGTACTATGGTCCTCTGGTAGCAGGGTGACAACGGAACAGGAGAATCAGCAGATGGTGAGAGAATGCTCAAGGAAAGTCTATGACTAGCAGCAACTGGTAATGACTAGATGTATGTACACGAGGAACCAGATGGACAAGTAAACGTGAGAAGAGTCAGTGGTCTGCGTACAGCAAGTTGTACCACTGCTATAGTGAGGAGGAATGTCCAGGAGTAGAGAGGAGGTAGTGAGAGTCAGTGGTCTGCGTATAGCAAGTTGTACCACTGTCTATAGTGAAGGAATGGATTCCAGGTGCAAGTAGGTAACGGGGAAGTCAGTGGTCTGCGTACAGCAAGTTGTACCACTGCTTATGTGAGAGGATACTTGAAACTGGTGCCAATGGGAAATAGGAGTCAGCGGTCTGCGTTCAGCAAGTTGTACCACTGCTATATATAAGTGAGGAGGGGCACGAGGAGATGAATGGAATGCTGAGGATACACGGGCACACGGAACTTGATCCCACGATGATAACCACAATACAGTAATAACTGACAAGCGCTGCTTGAAGTATACAAAGTCACTATAGAGATCCAGGTAATAGGAAACAAAGTCAATAGTAACAATAGCTTCAGTAGATGGAAGACTCCGGAGATGAACACAACACAGTCCAGGTGGATATGCAATACAATAGCAAAGTCAATGGAAAGTATGCATACCGCGGTTCAGGAGAGCAGGCTGTCAAGGAGACGTGCAGGGATACCTGAACGGCTGAACGCCGGCAGGAGGAGAGACCACTGGAGGATGGAAGCTTTAATCAGGTTGGTGCAGCGCACGGAAGGTAACCAGTAATCAACGGAGCAATACTCAGGAAGCAGTAGTAAGTAAAACTGGAAACATGATGAACACGGGAGAGTTGAGGCTGTCTGGTATCCGGCAGTAGTAGCAGATAGGAATCAGTGGAGAGCTGACACGATGAACACAGGAGAGTTGAGACGGTCTGGAACCCGGCAGTAGTAACGGAGGCAGCGGAGAGCAGACACGCTGAACACAGGAGAGTTGAGGCGGACTGGAATCCGGCAGCAGTAGCAGATAGGAATCAGCTAAGTGCAGGCACGATGAACACAGGAGAGTTGAAGTGGTCTGGAAACCACAATCGAAGTAAACAGGAATCAGCTGGAGCTGAATACACGAGGAAACACAGGAACACCTTCAGAGGCTCATGGGGAATGAGACTCCAAGATCAGGCAACCAGGTAATGATCACAGGTGGTTTAAATAGGGAGCGTTGCCTGATCATCCAATCAATAAAAAGCAACAGGTACTGAAGGTTTCATAAGGGCTGCACATGCGCAGACCCTCAGGATGGCAGACGGCCACGGTTCCTGAACACAGGAGAAATGGCACTCACAGTCCGGTGAGTGACACCAAGTTTACTGCTTGGTCTGCGCTTTTCGCAAGCCCCATAAGATTCTCTAACCGATTTCTGAGCTGTAACACATAATCCTCCACAGAGACATCCTGGGTGGGTAGTTCCCTTCCCCGAGACTCCAGGAACAGGTCAAGAGGTCTACGGACTCTGTGGCCATATAGTAGTTCAAAGGGGGAGAAACCAGTAGCTCCTGTGGCACTTACAGATAATTAAACAGGAGGTGGGGCAGGTAATGTTCCCAGTCCCCCCGAAGTTACAAATGCCCATAGCATATGCTTCAGAGTCCCATTGACCCGCTTGCACACTTCGTTAGTCTGGGGATGATAGGGGGCAGTACGGAGTTGCCACACTCCGCACTTTGCCCAAAGACCCTGTAGCAGTTCACTCATGAACTGTGTCCCTTGATCAGTTAGAATCTCACTAGGGAACACTACTCTGCTAAATATTCCTAGCAGCGCATCAGCTACTTTTCCCACAGTGATGGAGTACAAAGCTACAGCCTCAGGATACCTTGTGGCGTAATCCACCACAGTGAGGATGTATTTCTTCCCCGATCTACTGAGCTCAGGTAGGGGACTATTTCCACAGCCATTTGCTAAAAAGGTTCCCCAATTATTTGCAAGGGCCTGCGGGGATCACGAGCACTGGAGTGCCCAAGCCGCTGACACACATCACAGGATTTACAGTATGCCCGGACATCATCCGACATTCCAGGCCAGAAAAAGTTCTGTATCAGTCACTTCAGTGTTTGGTCCCTCCCCTGTTATCCAGCCATAGGGATTTTGTGGACAACTGAATCAGTTGCGCACGAAAGCTCCGTGGTACCACCAGTTAAACTTGTTTCCCGACTGGTCTATCACCATCTACCTTCCTAGCTACACAGTGTTATGGCCATGGCTAGTAGATTTGCCTTTAGAACCAAGCTATTAGAGGTCTCCATCTTTAGCAGCCAATTTTCCCGTAGAACTGTTGTTGTTCAGAGTTATTCAGATGCCCCCCAGGTCTTAGGATCTAGGATAGTAAAGGCTTATCAATATAACCGCGGTACCGGATGGAGGTAAAAAAAAATACTGGAGGCTGATATCAGGAACAGGCCAGGGTCGAGGGTCAGATGCAAGCAAGAAAGGTTGTGAAACAGGCCAGAGGTCGGTACCGGCAGCAAACAGATGAGTCCAGGAAACAGACAAAGGTCAAAGGGTCACAAGCGTAGAAGCAGAGTTCAACTGAAGGGTCACAATGGGCTAACAATCTAGGGACAGGAAAAGTATCCAACCGCAGGTCAGCAGTTTGTGCAGCACACTAGTGCTATAACTGGCAGGGAGACTAAGCTCTCCCTGCTTTAAATAGTTTTGTGACTGGATCACTGATAAATAACTTTTGGTATAAATTTATTTACAAGAAATAGCACAGGGCACTTATTTATATAATTGAACTTGCACTTATTTTTGATATTGTGTATATTGTGAGATAATCGTTATTTCTGAGACCAGGGTAGAAAATTAGTTTTTTCAGTTTTAACCTGTCAAAAGCAAATGCCTATTTCTAATTGTATGTGTGTATATATATATATATATATATATATATATATATATATATATATATAATAAAATATAAGATATATCTGGCGCTGATCACCACGGCATGACCACTTCAAAATAGTAAGATGAGGTATGTATATATATATATATATATATATACAATGTATAGCAAATAATATCAGTCCCGTATCCACAGTACATAAAAGATCACTTGACTCTTGTAAGAGTGGCAGCCTCGATAGTCTGACGCCAGATGGTTAATCCGGACGGAATGGATTGCTGCAACAGAAGAACAAGCAGGGCGCCTCTAAGTGATATATCAAATATACAACGTGGAATGGAGCAATAACATGCGTACCGTGAGGTAGACAACGATGGGTCTTTAGGAGATAGTGGAGTAGTCTTTGCTGTACTTGTAGTCCTCCAGATCTCCACCGATCAGTACCAAAATGCGGAAAAAGCGAACATAGTATAACTCTGTAGTATTCTTAATGAGGGCAATATCACCAAATTCCCCACAATCCTATGGGGTGTGTGGGATTGGTATCCCAAGATTACCAATTAAATGACACCCATATAAGTGCAGAAAAAACATCAAAATCTGCGTACCAGATATCATGAAGTGTCCCACTTCTGGAGAATATTAAAACATGTGCAACACCAATGACTTCACAGTCACAACCTTTTTCAGCTCCAGATCCACGGGTGTAGCCATGTTGCTTCTCTTACCATCGCATTGTCGAGCGATACTACCGTGCCTATGACATCTCAACAATACGCCTTGTGATTGGTTTACAGGCAACTGAACAGACACATTACTGGTTACTGTTAGTCAAATGAAATCTAAGATCTGGAGCTGAAAAAGGTTGTGAGATATTGCTGTTATGGATGGCCTACCAACTGATGTGATTTTGGGCAACGATGTTGGGGGTGGAATTGTGACCGCATTTCTGAACTTTCTTACCCGGAGCCAAGCTGCTAAGCTACAGTCCTCAGGATCTACACCTGCACAGCCCAGCCCAGAGGAAAACACCACATCTGCTATTTCTTCAGGAAACAGCCAGCCTTTTGCCTCTGGAAAGACTACGTCCCTTAGCAATGCAGAGAATGTTGTCTCTTGTCAACCTGATCTTGTGGGGGTGCCTGGTGATGCTCCTGTTCCTAGCAGTATGCCAGCTCCAGCGGTGAGTATAGCAGACCACAGTGACCTCCCTTTAACTGACCCCACTTTGACTGACCCTAGTCACCCAAATATAGACCCCCCTACAGCAAATCCTGACTTAGAAGATAGTAAGGGCCGCAGGGAAGAGTTCAGGGCAGCGCAGCTCTCTGATCCCTCACTGGAAGGCATGAGGCGCCAGACTGGCAGCAGCCTTCCAGCGATGGAGGTAGGGAGTGGGACCTGGCGTAAAGGGTTGTTGTACCGTGTAGCTAGGAAGGTAGATGGGGATAAACCAGTCTGGAAACAAGTTCAACTGGTTGTACCACAGGTCTTTCGTGCGCAACTAATGTCAGTTGCCCATGAAATCCCTATGGTGGGACATCAGGGCAGAGACTGACCACTGAAGCGCCTGGCACAGAACTTCTTCTGGCCTGGTATGTCGGATGATGTCCAGGCCTACTGTAAGTCCTGTGATGTGTGTCAGCATCTTGGGCGCCCCAGTGCTCGTGCTCCCCTCAGGTCCTTGCCAATAATTGGGTAACCTTTTCAGTGAGTGGCTGTGGACATAGTAGGTCCTCTGCCTGTGCCCAGTAGATCGGGGAAGAGATACATCCTCACCGTGGTGGACTATGCTACCCGGGTATCCAGAGGCTGTAGCTCTGTCCTCCATAACTGCGGAAAAGGTAGCAGACGCGCTGCTAGGAGTATTCAGCAGAGTAGCGTTCCCTAGTGAGATTCTAACCGATCAAGGGAGACAGTTCATGAGGGAATTTGGTCCAGTGTCTCTAGGCAAAGTGCGGAGTGCGGCAACTCCGTACTGTCCCATACCATTCCCAGACTAACGGACTGTGCGAGCGGTTCAATGGCACTCTGAAGCACATGCTACGGGCATTTGTAACTTCAGAGCAAGGGGGGGGGACTGGGAACGCTACCTGCCGCACCTCCTGTTTGCTTATCGGGATGTGCCGCAGAAGTCTACCGGTTTCTCCCCCTTTGAACTACTATATGGCCGCAGAGTCCGTGGGCCTCTTGACCGGGAGTCTTGGGAACGGGAGATAACCACCCAGGATGTCTCTGTGGTGGAGTATGTGTTGAAGCTCAGAGATCAGTTAGAGAATCTCACGGGGCTAGCGCAGGCTAACCTAGCAGAAGCGCAGGCGAAACAGAAGACTTGGTATGATCAGGGCGCATGTACCAGAGTGTTTGAAGTAGGGTAGAAGGTCCTTGTTCAGATGCCCACGTGCCAGAACAAGCTCCAGGCTGCCTGGGCTGGACCGTACACGGTCTCAAAATGCCTGAGTGACATCACTTACATGGTGTCATTTGATAGCGACGGTAGGTGGCAGCGGACCTACCACATAAATATGTTGAAGGCATACCATGAGCGTGTGGAGTCGGTAGCAGCGGTTTGCTGCTTACCAACTGAAACCAGGAAGTGACCCACTACCTGACCTCCTTGCGGATGTCAGAGAGGAAGGTGGTGTAGAGCAAGTAGGCTGGGATGAGCAGTTGAGTGCCCACAAGAGGGAGCAGCTAGATGCGGTGCTGTGGCCCTTTGCGACTTAGTTCAGTAGGAAGCCCGGTCGGACTTCCTTGGTGATGCACCATGTGGACACTAGTGAGCATAGGCCAGTTAGGCAACCCGCTTATCGGGTCTCACCAGTGGCCAAGGAAAGTATATGCAAGGAGGTACAAGAAATGCTTGCGCTAGGGGTGATCCAGCCTCATTCTGGATTCAGCAGCTGTGGTGGAAGGAGGTGGATACCTGTTCTGTGAGTTGCAGAGCGATACCTGGGGTGCAGCCCAGGAATGATGCAGGATCCTGGGGAAGAGGAGGATGGGAGTCCACAGGCTCCAGGGCCTAATCCGGGCCCAGAGACCAGGTAGCAAGTCTGTCGGGAAAAAATGGAGGCGAGTCCTCAGGCTTTAGGGCCTAGCCCAGGCCCAGTTCCAGATCAGCCTGCCTGCTTTACAAATTTGGCATTGGGAATTAAGCAGATGGATATTACCCAGTCTGAAAAAGCAAAAGGCCTCTGCAGCCAGTTACAAAGTGCTAACGAAGGCCCAGATGATCCAGTACATTCTGAGGATTTGGAACCTGTTTCCCTGAGGATAATATCAGGTGAATTGCTGAATGATGACAGCAAAAAGCAAGAAAATCTTAGAAAGGACAAGCTGATTGAGGATGCTGTTTGTGATCCCCAGAAGCAGTATCATGATATAGACAGTGGTTTGGAAACCACAGAATTCCCTCTAGGCCAAGAAAAAGCAACTCCAGATTGTGTAGGAGAAAGTTATTCCACACAGCAAAGGGTTAATGCTTCATCTGAATCAGAGGAGAGTAAAATAGAAGGTGGAGATATCAGTGAACATGTTCAATGTCTGGACACTGAAATTGCAAAGCTGAAAAAGCTGATTATAACAAAAAAAAGGAAAAGGAACAGTGCATACAGCAGAGACCGTTTACCTTTCACAAAGGAAATAAAAGCATTGGAGATAGAGTTAAAAATGAAACGTGATTGCCTGACTGCATTACAGGAGAAGTGACAGAAAGCTGACTCTTCAAGTGATAAAGAAGAATTGTCGGTGCAACTACCAGCAAATCTGCCTACTGATGCCTGTATGGACACTGCAACAGATCCCCTATATGACTGCATTCGAACCTTGGAAAATGACCGGCTGATGAAGGACCTGCGGGAGTCTGGTAAGAAGGCGGGGGGGGGGGCTACGGGTTCGGCGGCAGGTGATTCTGTCGGACTGGCGCCCTTTTCCCCAGCCTCAGCTCTTAATATTTTGGGGCATCCGGACTGCGGCACCCTGATGGCATAGGTCATGGCTCAGGCGGATGGGGCAATGCTGATTAATAATCCGGCAGTAGTGGACATTGTAGGAGGTCAGAGTACACCTGTATTGTGTAATAATTCAGTGGACCCGGAAGTTGTGAGCGGTTGCCAGGCAACCACTTCCAATATTGGAGAAACTGTACTTCCGGTTGCTAGGGACAACAGTATATGTGATCCTTTGCTGAAACTGTCTGGTGAGCGTGGAAAAGTGAAATTGTTGAATAGGGATACTTTGTCTCCTGTCCAAATGCAAATTGTGGAATCTATTTATGGGCTGCTTGCTGTTACTGAGGGTTCTAGGGCAGCGCTGGTTGTCATGGAAACAGTGGTTAAAACTAATCCTGATATATTAGCCCCAGTAGTTCGAGTGTGGGAGGAAAGCAGGAGACGAACAAAAGTATTTCTATTGTGCCTAAAATGAATGTGCAAGATATAGGTATGTCCCCTGCAACACTGGGATCGGGGGAGGTAGCAGCAGCAATTACAGTCCCAGTGCCCGGTACAGCATCATATACTGATGGAGTGGATATCCAGTCTGTGTCATCTACTGTGTCAGGGATAGAAAAGGGAACGTCAGCAGCCACTGATAAAGCACCTGGTGTTATATCATATGCTGGTGTAGTGTCTGGTCAGTCTGTGTCATCTGCTGCATTAGGGGTAAGACTGGGGGCATCAATAGCCTCAGGCCAAACATTAGGCAGGACATCATACGCTGGCATATTAGCTGGTCAGTCTAGGAGTAGCACGGATCCCTTCCGGCAGGATTCTGGTGTTGGACAGTCTGTTAAAAGGCGTAATGTAGTGCAATTAAAATTTATTAACAAGAAGGTTCCTCAACCTAGTAGGCCAGAATTTTTAAGTGCATTATTTTCAGCTTTCGGTTTCTCTGCTCCAGACCTCTTTGCCTGTATTCATCCCACGGGGTCTCATGACTTTGACGTCGGTTTTATGACTTACCATGGCCTCCAGGCCTTTTGGTCCAGATGGGCAATGCTAAAGGACAAGTCTCCAGGGGTGAATTTCAGGGTACATGCCATCACAAGGCAGGAGAGGGTTAAACTTACAGTCTTGGTACGTAATGAGTCCCTGCCAGCCAGGGGCGGATCTAGAAAAATACTGTACCCGGGGCAAGATAGGGGGGGGATTTAGGCCCCGCCCCTTTCTAACATCTTAGGCTGCTGACGGCTGCACACTATGTGCAGGTCCGTCCAGCCGTGACAGGCAGGGACAGTGTGCTGCCCGGCTGCTCTGATTGTGTTTTAAACACAGTCAGAGCAGCCGGGCAGCACACTGTCCCTGCCTGTCACGGCTGGACGGACCTGCACATACTGTGCAGCCGTCGGCAGCAAGTGTCTGCTAGGGGGGGCGATCGCCCCCCCCCCCCCTGGATCCGCCACTGCTGCCAGCAGCTAACTTAACTTTTTGGCTAAAAAGGTATGTGGACCGTATAACTCCTTTGGTGAAAGCTCCAGACCCGAGCCAGCATGTTTGGGGTGGAGGATGGTCTACCACAGTTAGGCTTAGATGAACGGAGGCTGGCCCTGTCCATGTTCCATCGGCTGCCTTTATTGGCCGTGATCGTATACAGGTATTCTATCCTGGCCAGCCGAGGATGTGCCACTGCTGTGGTGACTTCCGTCACCTCAGCATGAACTGTCCGGTGACTAAGTGTGGGCATTGTGGAGGCCTGGGGCATGAGACGCGGAAATGTAAGATCATTAGATGTAATTTCTGTGGTGAAATAGGGCACCCCTTTAGCCGTTGTCCCCAGGCTTTCCACAACGAGGGTGAAATTCCGGATGGTGAACTGGCTCGGGTTGCAGAATTAGTAGAGACAGAGACAAAAACTTCTATTGTTCAACTGGCACCTGATTCTGCTCCGATGAAACCTGTTCCTGCACCGAGGAGAGTACGGTCAGTGACTGTGGTGGAGAAAGCAGTAGAGGAGCCATTTATAGTCCTAAAGAAGAAGGGTAAGAAAGGGGGAGGAGGGAGCTTAGAAAAAGGGGAATTGATTGTGGAAAATAAATTCCTTGTTCTTTCAAGCGATGAGGAAGCGGAAGGGATTGTGGTGAGGCAGGTGGATGAGAGTTTAGTACTTAGACCTAAGGTAATGAAAAGAAAAAGCAAGCTCAAGTTAACAACCCAATGTGAACCAAGTATCATATAGAAAAAAAACAAAGGACAAAAGTAGAAATAAAAAAGTGGATTCTCTGGTGGGTAAAGATTTCTTGAAGCCATCTGCAAGTTTTAAGGTAAATCCACTAAGTGTGGAAGAGTTAGCCTCTCAGTGTTCTTCCCCCCTGCCCCCTTCTCAGGTGTTCCCACCTTCTTTGGTGGCCCCAGTTACTACCTCTCCCCCTGAGAAAATTGAATTCCCGGGCGTAAGTGTAAAGAGATGGGGTTCATCAGAAGAGGACTCCACCAAACGGGCAAAGAAGAAGTAGTCTGGGTCCTACTTGTATAACTCAGAAGGATGGCTTCCCAGCCCATAAGGTTTGCCACCATTAATGTGGCATCCATTCTGTCCGAACAAGCTCGTTACATGGCCTTTGATTTTTTTCAGCACGGTTGAGGCTGATTTTTTATTTTTGCAAGAGACCAAAATAGGTCGGCTTGCTGATCTACATAAAGCTAAAAGAGAGTGGAGGCGTGGGCCCTCATATTGGTCTCTTGTGGCCGAGCCGTACGGTGGGGTGGCGGTCCTTTTTACCGACATGATAACTGTCCAACGAGTTATAGAACTCCAAGTAGGTAGATGTATGATTTTGGATGTCAACCTGAGAGGACACGACCTGAGATTGATCAACATCTATGGTCCACAAACCAAATGGGAAAGGAAGTGTCTTTTCAGGGAGATAAAGCCATATCTTTTTTCGGCCTGGCAGATAGTCTTTGGTGGTGACTTTAACACTATTATTAGGACCAAAGACAGGGAAGGTTCAAGGGCTTCTCTGGGCTATGATTCCATTTTTCTATTTAGCATGACGAGGCAGGCGGGTCTTGTGGATGTGCATGTTCGCCATTTTCCAGCTCTCACGGGTTTCACTTATTATAGAGGTAGCTGGAGGTCTAGGATAGATAGGTTTTTTGTTAAGGAGAGCTCGAAAACTTTGGCTCCAGAGCTAAAGGTGGTAGAGTTCTCTGATAACATTTACCTTAGTGTATCCTTGAATGCCTCAGAGACTCTTCAGAACGGTAGGGGCCTTTGGCGCCTGAACTCTAAGCTCCTAGAGGAAGAGGAGATAAGACAGTCCTTTAGAGACTTCTTTGAATCCCAAGAGACGCTTTTGGAGGCAGGTTGGAGTAGGTCAGAGTGGTGGGAGATATTTAAAAAGAGGACCCGGGGTTCCCTGACCTGGTAGCTAGAAACAACTTGCTAAGAGAAAATACCTATTCAGCATTAAGAAGGAAACTTGGATTCCTGATCTCTGAAAAGGGAGATGGTGGGAAATCTCCCGAGTGAAGGCTCAGATGAGAGAGGTGCAATATGACCGGTTTGCTTCCTTGGTTCTGGAGAGGGATTAAGGGAAGTACCACTCACCCGACCCTTACCTTAACTGCAGGAAATTGGTAGATATAAAAGAGGTGAGGGGCCTGTACGATACTGGGGGTGTCCTCAGAGAAAACAGGGAGGGCATCCTTGGTGTTGTGCAGTCTTTCTACTCTGATCTCTTATCTGAGAAATCACTAGACAGAGAGAAGATGGACCATTTTCTAAGGGAGACACCTGGTCTTGAGAATCTCAGCAGTTCGCTTGAGTCTTTGGGCAGCGAGATAACAGTGGATGAAGTCAGAATGGCCATAGACGAGTTGTCTAAAAAGAAGTCTCCAGGCCCGGATGGCTTAACCTCCGAGTTCTTTAAGATCTTTGTGGACATTCTGGCTCCACGCCTTGTGGAGGTTTTTAATGAGAGCCTGGAGAGAGGTTTATTACCTCCCTCCATGAGGGTTTCCGCACTTATTTTGCTGTCCAAAGGGAAGGATCAGTCGCGTATTGAGAACTGGCTATGGCCCTTCTCAATACCGACAGAAAGATTTTATCAAAGGTACTTTTTAATAGACTGATGCAGATCTCCGGTCAAATGCTTTCCCCCTCACAGCATTGCACTGTGAAAGGCCAAAGTACCTTCAGTGCTGTCCTGGGGGTCCTGGGAGGCCATTGAGCGGTGTCGGGCTGAGAAGTGGGGAATGTATCTTTTAGCTCTGGATCAGTTGAAGGCCTTTGACAGGGTGGATCACGAGTACCTGTGGGCTCTACTTCTGAGGTATGGTCTTCCAGTGCGGGTGGTGAATTGACTTCGTACTATTTACAAGCAGGCCGAGAGCTTCCCTCTTGTGAATGGTTGGGTAGGTCCATCCTTTGTGGTCAACTCTGGAGTAAGGCAGGGCCCCCTCTTGTATGTGTTTGCAATAGATCCTTTTATTCTAAGGATTGAAGGCGGCTCGATAGGAGGAGTGCTGTTGGGTCCGGAATGTCCTTTGAAGGTGGTGGCCTACGCAGACGATGTCACTTTCGTCTTGTCGAGTCCTGCGGAAGCTCTGGAACTCTGGTCTGCAGGTACTCCGAGGCCAGTGGCTCGAAAGTAAACTGGGAAAAAAGTGAAGTTTTCTGGATGGGGGAGGAAGGTGGTCAGTTCGACCTTCCGGACAGCCTTCCCCGGGCTAGTAGTAAGATCAAAATATTAGGAATTCAAATCGGACCTGGTGATTATGTCAAACAAAACTGGGAGATAAAACTGGAGGAAGCTTCTCGGAAAGTGGAGAGCTGGAGGAGGTGGAAGCTTTCTCTTAGGGAAAGAGTAGATCTTGTGAAGACCTATCTGATCCCGGAATTTCTGTACATTAGCTACGTGTGCCTTTTGCCACAGTCTTTATGGTTTAGGGTTTATGCAGTTTTCTTACTTTTACTTTGGGGGAATAGGTTGAACCTGATCAAGCGAATTGTGACCTACAGATCGAGGAGGGATGGTGGCCTGGGTATGGTTAACTTAGTGCTGTTCTTTCTAACAACTTTTTTTAAAGTTGCACCTCAGTAGTCCCTTTCTTGAGACTCCTCAATGGGTAGATGGCTTTAGTTTAGGGTCTGGGTGTATCCCTTCCTTAATGTTTGGATGGAAGGTGGCAGGGTGAGGACCTTCCGGGTCCGTCATGGGTATCTCCCGACCTATGCATCTCTGGGATTGAAAGTGACAAGGCATTGGGGCCTGGAGGTGGGGGAAGTCAGGAACATCTCTAGAAGGGAGTTGGAGAGGAGAGTCCTACACTCACTTCTGGGCTCAGCTGTCACTGAGAGACTGCCCAGGTGATGTATGCTCGGAGGGTCTTTCCCTGGTTAATTCCGGGAGAGTTCCTCTGAAGTTTTGGGTCATTGCCTTGCTCTCTTTCCATGGGAGACTCTATGTGAGAGGGAATCTGAAGTATAGAAGTGCCAATGATCGTGGTTGTCCACGGGAGGAGTGTGAGGGGAAGGAGCAGACTATGGACCACTTCTTGCTTGGGTGCCCCTTTAACATAGAAATTTACAGGAGAGTTTCCAGGTCTTTGGGCATCCCTTGCCTTTCGGGGCTCAGTTACCCTGAATGGGTCTATGGTGCATTCAAGGATAGGTGGCGGGATTTTGATTTTGGCACCCTTTTTTTAGTTAGTTTAGTTACTAGATACTTCACTTGGAGCGCTAGGTGTCAGGTTTCCATCAGACAAAAGGTCCTTCCCTGTGAAGTGGTGGTGGGTGACATTCTCCACGAGGTGTGGAGACTAAGGGATATGGAGAAGCGCCGGATGACCAATGCAAACTGGGTCAGGCTCTGGCAGGGGTCTGAGGCCTCCGTAGTGGGGCCAAAGTCCGGTATGTCTTCCCATCTGTGGCTGCCTAACTCTTCACCTCCCTTAGATTTTCTGTGAATAATTACCAATATTTTTATATATGGCTACATACATCTAAACGTTCAGTTTATTTCTTCTTTGCTTAAGAATATTTTGATGGTTTGTTGTGTTTTTTGGTGGTTGGGGGTGGTTTGAAGTGTTTCTTTGGGTTGTTTTTGATGTGGCTTTAAATAATGTATTATAGTTGTTTTGTTTTGGTTTATTTGGTGTGGGCACCCTTCTTTTATGTTGTGTTTTTATCCTGGTATTTATTATGGACTATTATTGAACTTTACGGGACATTTCCCATAATATTTAAGTTCTTTTAATTTTGGGTGCCTCATCGTGTGTTAGCTGGTTATGTTAGGTTGCAAGTTTTAAATAAACAATATTTCCAGCCATCACATAGTCCATGGGCGTCCTCCGTTTTATTGGTTCTCAAGAAGGACAAAACAACGCGGTTTTGCATAGACTACCACCGGTTGAACGAGGTAACCGTGTCTGATGCCTATCCCTTCCCCAAATTGACGCTCTGTTAGATGAGTTAGCTGGAGCAAAGTATATTTTCACCTTTGACTTGAGCAAGTGGTATTGGCAGATACCGCTGACCCCCGAGGCTCAGGAATGGTCGGCATTCATCACCCCATTTGGCCTGTTCGAATTTAAGTCCATGCCATTTGGGATGAAGAATGCGCCCGCCACCTTCCAGCGTGTGGTTGATTACCTGTTGGAAGGGTGTAAAGGCTTTGCTCAGGCGTACTTGGATGACATTGTCATTTTCAGTAAATCCTGGAAGGACCATCTGAGACATGTAGGGCAAATGTTGGAGAAAATTCAGTGGGCAGGTCTGACCATCAGAGCAGACAAGTGTCAAATGGGGATGTCAGAGGTTCAGTACCTGGGTCATCGTGTGGGGGGAGGTAAGGATTAAGCCAGAACTAGCTAAGGTAGAGGCAATCCGAGACTGGCCCCGTCCCACAACCTAAAAACAAGTACTGGCCTTCTAAGGGACCTCAGATTACTACAGACATTTTTTTTCAAACTTTAGCACTGTAGCGAAGCCCCTGACAGATCTCACTAAGAAGAAACTCCCCAAAATAGTTGACTGGAAACCCGCTTGTGAGCTGGCATTTCAGTCATTAAAGGAAGTTTGTGCTCCAGTACTGTTGGCGACTAATTATGACAAGGACTTTATTGTGCAAACTGAAGCGTCACAGTATGGAATGGGAGCAGTACTTAGTCAGGTGGGGCCTGATGGTTAGGAGCACCCCATGGCCTATTTGAGCAGAAAACTGTTAAACCGGGAGGTGGGGTATGCCACAATTGAGAAGGAATGTTTGGCCATTATGTGGGCAGTGAAGAAATTTCAACCTTATTTGTATGGACAACTTTTTACTGTGGTGACTGATCATAATCCTTTAATGTGGCTACAACACACCTCAGGGGAAAATGGCCGGTTTTTGCGGTGGAGCCTTGCACTTCAAATTTATGACTTTGACATAATTTACAAGCAAGGAAAGGCTCGCAGTAATGCAGATGGGCTGTCTCGGCAGGAAGAGACAGATCCGCCGGATCCGCTCCGGTAACCCTCGGATACTGCGGACCAGGAGCCAAATCGTTGGACATGGCACCCTGGTTTCCGCATGGACAAGAGGGGGGGGGGTGTGACTGGATCACTACTAAATAACTTTTTGTAAAAAATGTATTTAAAACGAATAGCGCAGGGCACTTTTTTTATGTAATTGCACATGCACTTATTTTTGTTTATTGTAAGATAGGAAGTCGTTATCTCTGAGACCAGGGTAGAAAAATAGTTTTTTCTGTTTAACCTTGCTATAGGATATGCCTATTTCTGATGTATATATCAGATACAATGAGCCTGTGTTTACAAAGCCTCTTGTGCATTGTGATGTGGGAAACTAGCTTGTTTTTGGATTTTGTTGTTCTGTGTGAATATGTATTCCGAACGGTCTGATGAAAGGCCATATGTTAATTAGATCTTTTGATATGTGAAAGTTCAACATTGAGGGCAGGAACTTTTTAATAAAACTGGCTCCTGGATTCTTGGCATCTGAAAACCATCACATCGTTTCTAGAATTTCACAGATAATGTAAATATTGTTAGCTTTGCAATGCATGTAAATTTATGATATGCTAAGCAGGGTTGCATCCTGATTCTAAAAATAGACTATTTCTGAACTATATAAAACGTGAGCTGTGTGAGCACCCTGTCTGTTGTTGCTGGGATCCGGCTGGCCTTACTTTGCCACTGTTTCCTTTCATTATCCCAAATGCGACCTCTTGCCTCAGTAGGAGTGGCTTATAATGCTGCCACCACTGAGCTCCTTCTATGGCACTCAGAACCACGTTCCTTCTGGGACACTGATGCTGCTAGTGTACCTCGTTGCTGGTGTACCTAGGCTGGTTACTCCGGACCTCTTACTATGGATCCGGGTTGCTGTGAATGGATCCCGGTTCAACAACAGACAGGGTGGCATAGGCGGTCCATCCTGTCACATATATATGTGTGTATATATGTGTATATATCTATAATATAAATGCTTAGTGGTGTGTGTTAGTCTGTCTGTGTGTGTGTGTGTGTAAAAAATAAAACCAAGCTGCAGCGCCACCTGCTGGGCGGAGTTATACACTGACCTACTAAATTCTTAGTGTGTGTGAAAAAAATAAATCAGAAAGGGCTGAAATTTGGTATACTAAGATGTTTTTAATTTGTTAATTTAATTTGTTAATTGTTAAAAGTGTTTATAAAGATTTAAAAAAAATATATATATATTTCTTGAAGGAGAAGTGACAGTTGGGAGTGGTTGGTGGTTGCCGGGGGTGACAGTGGGGAGTGGTTGGTGGTTGCCGGTGGTGACAGAGTGAGAGGAGTGTGATACTCAGGACCGCTGAGAGAGATCCCTGTGTCTGGATAGACATCTGGATAGATGTGGCGATGAAAATGAAGGATGAGGTGATGGAGAACAATGATGAGGTGGTGACATGTGGACAAAACCACGTTAAAAAAAGGCGCTTACGTCGGGGAGTAACGCTCTTCCCCTGAGGAGGCCTGGGCTATGGCCCAAATGCATGACAAGAACCTTTCTAACACCTTAAGTAGCTTGATTTGACTAGAATGCATGAGTATCATGCACGGGTTAACTTGTGTGTATATATATATATATATATATATATATATATATATATATATATACATATATATGTGTGTATACATATATATGTGTGTATATATATATATATATATATATATATATATATATATTATAGTGATGGAATAGAACACAATATCAGATTGGCGCTTCACCCAATGTATGGATTATAAATACAATGATAATCAAAAAGTGATAATAAACAAAGATATAAATAAAAATAAAACATAAACAAAACACCTCCACAAATATGTGTGGCAGCCAAGTCTCCAATATCGGATGGTTAGACCGAAAAGAGGTATCAAAATGATAAGTTATGGAAGGACGGCGCCTTCAGGTGTAAAAACAGATAATTGTGTATATATAGTCAGTAAGCTCAGAGAGTCCAGAGATCATAAAATCACGAGAAAAATAGTAATGCAGGTGGATATCAGCATATAGCTGCATATATCAGCAAATCAGGTGAGACACTGTGCAGATTAATAGTGTAGTAGTGTGCGTGCCAGAAATAAGTAAAATAACAGCTTATCTGTATATAGGCTCCTCAGTCATCCCAGGTGGTGATTTCCTATGCTCGCAGAGACAAGATGCAAATATAGTATGTTCTATTAATAACTGCTGCATCACCGCTCAATAGTAGGAAAGATATAAGAAAGCCATATGGTGTAGTATTTTTGTAAACAATTTATTCAACAGATTAAAAATATAAAATGCAAACTCACAATGAAGATAATAAATATAAGCTTATCTGTATAATAGACAGGCGAGATCACTGGTAGTCATATCCCTGGAGGTAGTTAAAGATGTCCCTCTATAGGCTCCATACAAAAGCTCAGGAAAGGGTGATATCTTAATTTGTTACTCCTAGGGTAGATCAGTGAAACAGGGTCTCAGATAGTACAGTTGTGGGCCTCAATGCGTTTCGTTCAGTTTGATCATCATCAGGAGGAATTAGGTGATATTAAAAACTATGCCTTTATATAGGGGTGTGTAGCCCCATTTTCGCTAAAATCGCGGGCAAATGACATCACCGCGCATGCACAGAGCGCCGCCGGCCGCCAAATTTTTTTTATTTATTTTTTTTTATTATACTAATTACACCATAAGGTGTCATTTTTAAATATTAGTACATTCGTGATTGTGCAGTGATGAAAGGGCTTTTTAGAGGATGCCCTAGAGGAACAGTGGGTGTTGTTAGGCTAAGAGAAAGTACATTTATAAGTATGGGCATGGATCTCCATAAAGGGAGCTATGCGGTGGCCATTTTGGTTAAGGGAAAATTTCAATTTCAAAGTATTTGTGGAAGTTATTAAGCACAACACATGTATGGTACTATATAAAAGTAAAATTCATAAGGTTTGTGCCAGGGTAAATAAATATAAAATGCATATATGTGGCGACTAGATAGTACTTAGGTAAGTATATTGGGGCATTTCATTTAGTGATAAGACCAAAGTGTTACTAAATTAATTAACTCCAGATATAGATAAGATACGTTTGTTTTCTACACACAACATAATGAATGGACTTCATGCATATTGAACAGATAAATGAATAGATACACTAATCTCTTAATACATATGAGTGCATAATTAAAACACAGATTGTGTATACATGTACATATCAATTAGATGCACATGAAGTATAAGATCCATTTATACCATAACAAATAAATATATAATAAAAACTAAGGATAATAAGGTACACATAACAATGAACATATCAAAAATGAACATGATATAACTAAGATGTGTAAAATGAAATAAAATAAATAAAATCTAGTTAAAATAGTAACTACTCTCCGGAATCTAAAGAAAAGGGGCTATTTCATAATTGTCATTTAAGCCTTGTGGTGTCTGGGTCCCTAGTTCAAAAATCCAGGACATCTCTTTTTTTGAAAGTTTTTTTTATCTAGAGCTCCACCTCTCCACAAGGCCCAAGAGGTGGAGCTCTAGATAAAAAAAACTTTCAAAAAGAGAGATGTCCTGGATTTTTGAACTAGGGACCCAGACACCACAAGGCTTAAATGACAATTATGAAATAGCCCATACATTTGTTGTGCCTAATAACTTCCACAAATACTTTGAAATTGAAATATTCCCTTAACCAAAATGGCCACCGCATAGCTCCCTTTATGGAGATCCATGCCCATACTTATAAATGTACTTTCTCTTAGCCTAACAACACCCACTGTTCCTCTAGGGCATCCTCTAAAAATCCCTTTCATCACTGCACAATCACGAATGTACTAATATACTAATTACACCATAAGGTGTCATTTTTAAATAATAAAAAAAAAATAAAAAAAAATTGGCGGCCGGCGGCGCTCTGTGCATGCGCGGTGACATCATTTGCCCGCGATTTTAGCGCAAAATGGCGCTACACACCCCTATATAAAGGAATCGTTTTTAATATCACCTAATTCCTTCTGATGATGATCAAACTGAACGAAACGCATTGAGGCCCACAACTGTACTATCTGAGACCCTGTTTCACTGATCTACCCTGGGAGTAACAAATTAAGATATCACCCTTTCCTGAGCTTTTGTATGGAGCCTATAGAGGGACATCTTTAACTACCTCCAGGGAAATGACTACCAGTGATCTCGCCTGTATATTATACAGATAAGCTTATATTTATTATCTTCATTGTGAGTTTGCATTTTATATTTTTAATCTGCTGAATAAATTGTTTGCAAAAATACTACACCATATGGCTTTCTTATGTCTTTCCTACTATTGAGCGGTGATGCAGCAGTTATTAATAAAACATACTATATTTGCATCTTGTCTCTGCGAGCAAAGGAAATCACCACCTGGGATGACTGAGGAGCCTATATACAGATAAGCTGTTATTTTACTTATTTCTGGCACGCACACTACTACATTATTAATCTGCACAGTGTCTCATCTGATTTGCTGATATATGCAGCTATATGCTGATATCCACCTGCATTACTATTTTTCTCGGGATTTTATGATCTCTGGACTCTCTGAGCTTACTGACTATATATACACAATTATCTGTTTTTACCTGAAGGCGCCGTCCTTCCATAACTTATCATTTTGATATATATAATATATATATAAATATATAACCAGAATGGAAAGACTTTGGCGTGAGTTGGTCAGCTTAACATATATTGCAATATGTGGAACTAACATTCCCCGTTTTTAATATAGAACAGTACTTGGTACAGCATTAACTATGTGTTTGGAGAGTGCAGAGTATCCCTGTTTTCTTGTCTATACAATGTGGGCAACCCCCTCTTGCACCCCAGTCTGTACATGTTGATCTATGTCTGTTTTTGTATATATATATATATATATATATATATATATATATATTAGAATACAATTATACAGTGCGCCAAAGGTAGTCCAGATAGTCTTTAAACATAAATCAGTTGTCAGTCTAGCCACATCAATATGGATGATTTCAATTTATCCAGCATCAGCGGTATGTGAACCGTGCGTCCTCCCTTCTTTTACCCGATCTCCATGGGCATGTAAAACATCTAAAAAATCAAGCAGACAGGGGCGCCTCCATAGTGCATTACCATACTTTAATGACAAAAAAGACAAAAAGTATTTGTACGTACCAGAAAACTTCTTGTAAAATAGCATATAATAAAATCTCTCTGCAATTGTAGTCTGTGATCAGCAGGGATATCAATAATGTTAGTCCCCAAGTCCTCTACACGTTTCGTTGCTCAACATCTTCAGGAATATCTTTGTCCATACAGTGTATATGAAATATAAAGTCAAATTAATGTTACCTATTAAGTCAATAATTGCAAAACATAAAAAAAAAAGTTTTTCAATAAAATCTATTTATTAGGATATTATTAATGTCTACTGTACATAAAATGCATTTTTACAATTGGTCCTGATTGCAAACACATGTTCAAGGTTGCATACCTGACTGTCATCACTATCGCGTTCACCAGATCTGTAGCTGTTGCAAATGATTCGACAGAACATGCACCTTAGAAATGCCCAAAGCTTGAATTGGACACTAGTGCGTGCACTCAAGCTCGGCACACCCTTATACTGTACATTGAGTACGCGCATACACCCCCATTCCCCTCCCCGTTCCGCCCCTGAAGGCTGTCGTAAGGGTCCTTTGCTCTCAAAGATAAATTGGCCGTTGCTGTGTTCTCTGGCACTCGGACCAAATAAAAACACATTAAAGGAGCAATGCAATGTCTATCATATCATTCCTTTTTAATGAACTACATCTACAAATTAAAGGTGGGATGATCTGTGCTCTTAAAATAAGGATCAATTTTCATTAACTGATATCTGGACTCCTGAATCTGTTATTTCTTTTATAACTTAGGTTCCTAAGAAAGATATTTACTGCATAGTATCATACTTGGGGCTAGACTTACTAAGCTGCGGGTTTGAAAAAGTGGGGATGTTGCCTATAGCAACCAATCAGATTCTAGCTTTCATTTTAGTACCTTCTACAAAATGATAGCTAGAATCTGATTGGTTGCTATAGGCAACATCCCCACTTTTTCAAACCCGCAGCTTAGTAAATCTAGCCCTTGGTGTTTTCCATGTGATCTTTGTGAAAGCTGATGATTTTTATTCTATATATGTGATCCATACAAAAGCGGTTACAATTTAAAAATATATATTTTAATGCTACCTTCCAGTCCTGCAATTTGTCTGATTTGATTTGAAATATTGAATTTTAATATTAATGTTTAAAGTATTAAGCAGATTTTTTCATACCTTTGGCTCATCCTTTTATATTTGCTTTTCATATTGTGTGTGAGAAAAATATGATATCAAGTCAGTAATAGCACTGCTTATCCCTATTTATTGTATGTGCAGCATGAGTTCAGCTATGATGAAATGTGTTACATTTTGTGTACTTCAACATTGACAATGTTTGTCTCTTTCCAGGCGTTTAGGATTTGTGGGCCTCTACAAAGGTCTAGAAGCAAAACTCCTACAAACAGTCATGACAGCTGCTCTTATGTTCCTTGTGTATGAGAAACTGTCCAGCCTGATATTTAGGCTTATGTGGCTTAAACCATAAAGAGAAAATACTGTAGTGAAGTGAAGCCTATCTGTTATTAGCTGGACTTTTTACACACTGAAGAAGAAATAAAAGTATTTTTGCAAGTGAATACGAAAAAAGTTTCTAATTGTAAACCCTATGTCTTTTATTTGGTTTTCTTCATTGTATGCTGTGAATATGTACTGGATGTATTGGATCATCAGTAAGCAAGACCCTTTGTTATCATTTTCCTTTATCATGATGAGCATTTTAAAGTGACTTTTTTTTTCTCACTTATTTTTAATTAGTTGTAATTCATATAATTGTCATACCATATCAGGACAGCATCTCTCTAGTCTCTCCTTATATGGTAATTTATGACAGTGTTGCAGAGCAAAACTCTCGGGCCAGGTTTAGCGAGGCAAATGGTGCATTGTATTGCTCAAGGTAAGGGGTGGACTGGCCGTTTCTTATGTATATTACTCTAGTCACACTCGTATGTCAGGTGTAGCATTAAAACTGTTTTATCGACTCACTTAGAATACTTGGTAAGTGAAGAATTGGCAAACCTTTAAGGTGTAGCCCAGGGCAGAATAAATATCAATCACCAGGTTGCTATGGCAACTGAAAATACATCCTGGATACCAGAGCAAGCTCCTGTGGCATGGTGAATGCCCTGCACTTTGCTGAAGCGCTGGCAGCAGCTATGGATTGCATAAAGGAGTGATCACATGAATAACTAGTAAGGCCCAAAGTGGGCCTTACAAGTCATCCTCCGCACTGCATATTCTTCTTATAAAGCACCAATCATAATACACAGCACTGTACATAGGGTTGCAGTCATTCACAACAGTCCCTGCCCCACTGGAGCTTAGAATCTAGTTTTTGTGTCTGTCCATATCCATTTTCTACAAAATAATGGGACACAAAATAAATAAATAAATTGGTAGCTCAACTGAATATGCTGTATATGCCATTTTGTTGGATGCCAAATGCTATATAGTAACAGCTCACATGGAACATGCGTGCAACAGAAAATCCAGGAGAGAAAGATTAATTGTATGAGGATAAAGATGTTAGAGCAACACACTGAGTATCCCACAACTTACTGAACAGGCATCTATATTTAATTAACTGTGCTATGTTTGCTTATCAGTATATTGTCAGATAAGTGTTATTTTATATCACTGGTTTAGAACTCATGGTAGAGCAGAAGTAACAACCTTAACAATTCCAGAATGCCTGTTTATACACTTACTGCTGCAATCAGCATACAGGTAGTTTGAGGACACATAAGGGTGTTTGGTTAATTATGCTTTTAGTGAGAAAAAAACAGGTCTGTATTACAGTTTAAAAAAGGCTGCAACAGGGGAGGCGTGGCTTGGTCACCAAAACGGAAGGTGGCTGATCGTAGGAGCTCCGTGATAATAAGGCCTATTTCTCCCGTTTCCAGCCGGCTGTCCCACCCAGGACCCTCTCCCAAACAAAGCCCACATTAACGGGCTCCTAAAGAGCCATTTGGGGACCTGTTCCGCAGCGCCGGAGACAAAGCGGCAGACAGCCTCCAGTGCCGTCCTCGGAGCTGGCCTGCCGTCATTTGGCGCTTCTCCAGGTCCTCTCCCGCTGGCTCACATCAAGCCGAAGGTGTCTCTGGGCTTGTGGGCACTCTCCGGATCCCCTGCCGCTCTTTGAACCCGGGGCCTTCGTTTTTGCCAGCAACCGCGGCCTGGAGTTTCTGACCGCAGCCCATCCGCAGCACTTCCGGTTTCGGGAAGCCGACTTCCAGTCGGCGCGATCCATTATCTGATCAGCTAGCAGGCCCTCCTCAGGGAGATCACTGGTGTAAGGGGCTATATCCTGCTCTGGGAGAACCCAGTGGAACTTTCTTTCTTTGCTGCCCTGTCCTGCACAGCTTGATTGAGGCCTGTAATCTCACCTGCACACCAGGGTATAGAATACATAAAGGATTGATACTCGGTCAGGAGCTGGGATCTGGCTGCAGAAGCAATTGGAATGATACAAAAGTCACTTGAAAAAAAAAAAGAAAAAGTCTCCCTCATCTTGTAATGGCCACCTAACCCACCTGGGTTGGCCCCCCGTTCATTTGTTAAATACTCAATATTGACAAACGGTCTGCCAGGGAAGCAGCATTCAACATGAATAAATCCGTTGGCAGAGGGTGCAAGGGCGCACCTGCGGAGATAACACAACATTTCTCTCGTCAAGACAAAGCATCCCCACCTCGTTCGCCCCAGGGGGCTCATAACGCTCAAGATTCTCCAAATACTACAACCCCCTCCACTAAGGCGGACCTTGCCGAATTACGTAATTTAATTGTGGACCGTACCAATGCTTTCTCCACCGATCTTCAAAAGGCCATAGGAGATCTTAAGGCAGAGATGGTCATAATCTCCAAAAGGACTTCGGTCCTCGAAAACAAGATGGAGTCATCTCTTAAATTCCAAAACGATGCGTCTCAAGACCTGGACTTCCTTTTAAAATAAAACGACTTTATTAGAGATAAATTGGAGGACGTGGAGAACAGGGAGCGGCGCAACAATTTTAGACTGCGTAACATTCCTGAATCTGTCGAGCCTAAAGATTTAGAAGACTTCGTGAGCAAATTCTTTGCCTCTCTGGATTCCACATTATCCAATCATCCAATACAGATAGAACGGGTGCATAGAGCCTTGAGACCTAGGCCGAAGGATGCTGAACCTCCTCGAGATGTGATCCTGCGTCTTCTATCCTTCAAGATTAAGGAATTAATTTCCAACGCAGTTAGGAATTCTCCTTATACCCTTTTTGAGGGTTGCCGCATCCAAGTGTTCCAAGATTTGGCCCCATCAACGATAGCCAAAAGACGGGACCTTAAAGAAATTACTCGTATCCTCAGAGATAACGGTTACAGATATCGTTGGAGATTTCCTTTCCGCCTGATAATCGATGTAGAAGGCCGTCAAAAGTCAATTCGTACCCCAAGCGAAGGAAAAGACTTAATTCATAGGTTAAACCTTACTCGTCTCGACAGGATGGTTGGCGGAGATCTCCAGAGCTCATCAGCACAACAACCCTCCTGATCTGTATACCTGGTTTATCCCAATTAGAGGGATTTAATTGTCCATAATTTTTCTTTTCTCATTTGTTTTTCCCTCTCCCAATGCATATATTTTACTATGCTGTTTACGGTTTGTTCAAATGTTGATTTCTTCACGTTGTCATTTTCTACTGCACCATTTTTAGGTGCGGATGTTCCTGGTTGCTAGTTTTGTTGATATTTATATGCTCTGTTTTATATACAGATGGACGGGGGACTCTCTAGGTTCTCCTAGCCGTGCACCCGACCACACTGGGATTTATATACTTGGTATATTAAGGTTCAAGAGTTATAAGCATTCCCACACTTTGTGCCTTGGCATAAATTACTGTGTAGGCGTACCTTGCCTAATTATTTGCTCTTTGGTTCTTAGGCACTGTCCCAGTAGGTTTCCCCTCTGCCTCGGAGGTCTGAACCTACGCCTTTACCCCTACACATTATATCCTTTCACTCTCTCTCTTTCTTGTCTTTCCTATCCCCGCCTTTCCTTCCCTATTTTCCTTTCCTTCTTCTCTTCTCGGCATCACAGCCCGTTAGCTCGCATAACTATACCAAGTGTTTCTCCTTAGAACTTTTGACATGTCTCTCACAACTCTCTTAATGTTAAAGGGTTAAACACTCCTCAAAAACGTTCTGTTATTTTACACACTGCATAAACTTAAAGGAGATGTAATTTTTCTGCAGGAAACTCACTTCAAAGCTGGGGGCCATCCCTCCTTGTCTTCAAGAAGATTACTACTCCTCTCACTCTTCAAAGAAGAATGGTGTTGCCATTCTTCTTCGCAACTCGGTACCCTTTGTCACGTCAGCAGTCAAGGACGATCCTGAAGGCCGGTTTCTCATTCTGACGGGAAAGATTGGGCATCTTGACATAACCTTCGCCAACATATACGCTTCGAACACAGGTCAGACAGCCTTTTTCAAACACTTTTTTTTCGGAACTACACCATTCCAGAAAGGGACTGCTCCTGTTAGGAGGGGATTTTAATACTGTTATGTCCCATTCTTTAGACAGATCAGTCTCCAGACATTCCTCCCCTCCCTCCTCACACACAAAAAATTTGCAAAAACTTGTGACTCAGGCCGGTCTCTTTGACGTATGGCGAGCATTGTATCCTACATCTAGGGACTACACGTTTTACTCATTTCCTCACCATTCCTATTCTGGGATAGATATGTTTATGGGGTGTTCAAACATATTTCAGCACATAAAAAAAGCTGATATTGTCCCTAACACCTGGTCTGACCACTCCATATTATCACTTTCGATCGACCTTTTTCAGAACCCCCGGGGCAGAACTTCGTGGAAGTTAAATATGACCCTCCTCAAAATCCCGGGTTTTAAGGATATCATAGCCGACTCTATCACAAAATATTTTGAGAATAATTCCAGCTTGGAGGTCCCAATCCCCACAATTTGGGAAGCCCATAAAGCGGTTATTCGAGGGGACATTATTCAATTTGCCTCTCGCAGAAAAAAAAAACGTAACGAGACCCTTAACAAGCTATCCCTTCAACTTAAAAAGCTAGAAACTGCACATAGTCTAACGCCCCCTCATTAATACAAAATATACAAAAGATTAGAGGAGAAATACAAATCGATCCTTGCAGAACAAACAGAACGTCAGATAAGATGACCAAACTTTTTATGAAAAAGGAAACAAGACCGATACACTCTTGGCCAAAAGATTGAGAGTTAAGCGGGATTCCCAAACAATAACTACAATTAGAAATAAAAACGGGAACTTGTCCTATGACCCTAGAGTAATTAATGACACTTTTAATAGCTATTATGAAAATTTATACAACCTCCATAAAGACCAGACTACTCCGGAAGCTCCCTTTCAAGCGATTAACTCATATTTAGAGAAATGCTTTCTGCCCACACTAACTCCTCACCAGGCTTCATCCCTTAATGAAGACATTACAGCTGAGGTGACACTCGCGTTGAAAACTCAGAAAAAATCTAAAGCCCCTGGCCCCGACGGATTTATGATGTCATACTATAAAATGTTTTCTAAAGCGTTGGTGCCTCACTTGACCCATTTATTTAACAACATACTGTCAGGAGGTAAATTTCACGATGAATCCACTCGCTCCACCATAGTGGTGATTCCTAAGCCAAATAAGGACCCATAATTAATGCTGATATCAAGCTGTTCTCTAAAATACTGGCGATTCGTTTAAATGCTTATATGCCTGCTTTAGTTTTTCCTGACCAAGTAGGATTTGTTCCCTCTAGACAGGCCTTAGACAATACCAGACGCACAATAGATCTAATTGCCCATGTCAACCAGAATAAGATTCCATCAGTTGTTTTGGCTTTAGACGCAGAAAAGGCCTTTGACAGGCTTTCATGGCTCTTCATGTTCAGAACCCTTAGTTACTTTGGGCTGAATGGGGCATTTTTATCGGCCATCCAGGCCTTATATCATCGTCCCCCCTCGTCTGTTCTGACAAACGGTCTATTGTCCCAGGCTTTCTCTTTAGGAAATGGCACGAGACAGGGATGCCCCCTATCTCCCTTACTGTATGCTCTAAGCATCGAACCATTGGCAGCCGCCATCAGACAAAACCCAGATATAACAGGAATTCGGATTGGTCCTCGTCACTTTAAAATTTCGTTATTCGCTGACGTTTTATTAGCACTCTCTAATCCCCTAATTTCGCTCCCAAACCTGCTTAAGGAAATTAAAGAGTATGGCTCTATGTCAGATTATAAGATAAACAACTCCAAATCGGAGGCCCTCTCCCTACAAGTTTCCAGCGTAACTAAAACTGCGCTTGAATCATCGTTTAGATTTCAATGGCGCCCCAAGGCGTTCCGCTACTTAGGAGTTCAAATCACGAAAGAATGTAGACAGTTGTTCCAAGCTAATTATACTCCTCTTCTTGAATCCATAAAAAGAGATCTTATAAAGTGGGATCCGCTATTTATCTCCTGGTTCGGTAGGGTTAGTGTCATAAAAATGAATGTTCTACCGCAAATTTTGTACCTGTTTCAGACTCTGCCCATACCAGTTCCAGGGACTTTTTTAGCTAACCTGCAATCAATCTGTGGTAGATTCATTTGGCAAGGGAAAAAGTCGAGACTTAAACGTTCATGCTTAGCTAAATCCACCCACTCAGGAGGATATGAATTCACTTCCTTGGCTCCCTCGGAATCAGAGACCGGCCTCAGTCTACATTCACCCTTCTAGTCAGTTTACACTTAACATTTGGGACAAACTGGCAGCTTACCTCATTCCCCTCCCCTCTCACCCCGTTGTGGCACCACCCAGACTTCCCGGCTGGGAATCTCAAGACATACGCACGTCCTTGGCAGGAAGCGGGTATTACCCAGTTTTCTCATATATTAGGAGAATACGCTCCCCAAACTTTCTCAGACCTGAGTGAGAAAAAGGGTCTTCCTTCGTCCTTGCACTTTGCGTATATCCAAATTAGAGGTTTCATACAATCACTTTGTAGGACTTCCAAATTACGTCCGCCCACACCATTCGAGAGTTGTGTGAATCGTATTGGAGACCCTGGATTGATATCTTTGATTTACCATGCCTTCCTGAACCCAGGATCTGATCTCACTGAACCATTTGAGACGGCCTGGGAGCGGGATACGGGTAAAATCTTGGGACAGGAGAGATGGTTCCGGCTACACCACCCTTGAAATGCTCATGCTGAGTTACCCTCCCTTTCCTCTCCCCCTTGATTTTTTCCTTTCTTAATCCTTCTTCCTTTTATATTGTCTCCCCTTCTCCCTTTTCTTTTCAATAAAAAATTAGGAAAAACACAACAACATGGGATTTTCCAATAACAGGATTCTGTGAGGCATATAGTTCATATTACATATCTTTACTTAATGTGTGGACTTAAGATTTGCTCTGTTAGACTACTTTACGTGTTCTCACTTTGTATGTTTTTACGGTTCTATTTTGAATATAGCTTCAAGGCATCCCCATTGTATACTGTTTGTATCTCATGTTGTTGTTGAAAATAAAGAGTAAAAAAAAAAAAAAAGGCTGCGACATCAGTCCCCTAGTCTTGGCCTGAAAAAGTAATCACAGCCAAATCCTGTTTTCTTTTATACTTTAGTCTAGTAAAATGTTAGTACAGTCTTTCCCATGCAAATACAATGGACATTATCTAAACTGATAAGCCAGAATACGGTTCAAACCGCTATATATAGTTGGACACACATTAATAGAGCCTAATTGGAGAAGATCTGGCACTTGGACAAGGCTCCAAATCAATTTCAGTGTCACTGGTGTGTTAGTGCAGCTGGAAGATAATGGATTACAGGCCAGCAGTTACAGTTTTACAACCACATTTACCACACTGCCTGATAATGGTTCTTATGCTTTATATAGAATTGTGTATGCAAATCAATAACTCAGACACAGAATAGCTCCTGCTTTTTATTTGTATAGAATATGTTGCATTTTATTTCAGACAGGTATTAATAAAAAAAATGAGAAATAGTTTATTACCTGCTGTGCTTAAAGGCTAATTACACACAAAGTTAAACATTTTGTTGTAAGAGGAATCAGTAAACATGAGACAAAATACAAAGTATTACTTGCTGTGACTGGGTCAATTATAAATAGAGATGGGCGGGCTCGGTTCCCCGAGATCCGAACCCACCCGAACTTCGCCTATCCAAGTACCGAGCCGAGCAGGCTCGGTACTCTCCCACCCATTCGGATTCGAAATCGAGGCAAAACATCATCGTGACGTAGTCCGATCTCAGAGGTCGGTTCTCGTGATATTTGAAATGCATAAATACCTGCCTACACAGCAATCCATCGCCATTTGACAGAGGGAAAGAGCAGGGTTAGTTCACAGGCTGTATTAGAGTAGGGACAGAGCAATAATTTTATACCTTATTCTTTCTATTATTATTTCAATTCTGATACCAATTCTATTAGCGATTGTTAGAGCAGGAAGAGAGGAGGATAGAGGAGGCATTTTTTTTTCAATATTTTGCACTACAAGTGCTTTGGGTGTCCCATATTCCCCAGTGTGAAGCAATAATTTTTCTGGCTGCAAAAAGTCATATTTAGCAGCAGTATCCATCTATACAATATTTTGCACTACAACTGCTTTGGCCTCATTAAAATGGATTCAAAGCAGTCCACATATGAGCAGGATCAGCAAGCAGGTGCTGGCACCAGTCCTGATGGTAGTGTTCACAGTACGTCATCTGGTAAAGCCTATGTAAAAGTACATAGTCTTTTTAAATCAGGGAAAAAAACACAAAAAAAAAAATGTAATCGTGTTGAAGAGAAAAAGAACTGTAACTGAGGAAAAGTTAACTGCAGAGAAAAATAAAATTGCCAACATGCCATTCTACACACGCAGTGGCAAAGAAAGAATGATGCCTTCACCTTTCTCTATTACTGCCAGATCTAAAAATGTTACTGAGCCTTCTTCTTGTAAGGTCACTTGTGAGCAAGCAAGACCAAGTAATTTGGAGTCCAAAAGTGTTGCACAAGTACTGTTATGTGTGAAAGCCGAGCTGCAAGAAAACAGTAAGGCATTAAAGAAAAATGTATGCTCAGAATCAGAAATGACACCAATCCCTGAGGAGAGTCCATCCACGAGTGGTATGTGTAATCGTGACCATTGTGATAGTGTATCCATAAAGAAGGGCCCTTTCGGCATTTCTGCTGATGTGTGCCTGAACAGCCCGAGTGTAGCTGGTGATACACCAAGTGAGGATGACACTTTGGAATTAGAAGAGGATGAGGGGGAGATTTGGGTAGCCTACGAGGGCGCTGATGAGGATGCGGTTGATTGTGTAAGTCCTGCAACAGTGGAAGCAGTTATGGCACGTGAGGTTCTGGCACCAATATGCACTTTCCAAACACAAGCAGGGATGACGCAGGTGACAGACCACAACAGTTTGACATCTGGGCTGGTTTGAAGGATTTGACATAAAAATGTGTGACCTTGCCCATAACTCCAACCAATCCTACTATTAACATGCAAAGGATGGTGGAGGGCCTAGCAGGAATTAAACTGTATTTTCCTAATTTGCACTAATAAGGTATGGGTGTAATATACACCCAAAAACGAGTGCTCAATTGCTAAGAGTCATTGATGAAGAGGAAGACAAGCAGGCTTGTCTGTAGAATTTGCAGGCAAATACTACTGTGTTATATAAGTAACACCCAAAGAGAATAGCTTCATTGCTCCATTGCTAATTGTAATTGCTGAAATAGAAATAATAGGGCTGACAGTCTTGGTCTAAATCTGCAGTTACATTTTATTGTACCATAGCTCACTCAGAAACAGGAGAGGTGGCAGGGTTCAGTGGTAATCTTCCTCAAACAATTCTAATTCATCCCCACTGGAATCCACCATCATAGAAGTCTGTGTAGCATGATGTAATTGCCGATAATGGCCTTCCAAATGGAATTAGTAGTTCATTTTAGGCCAGAGCTGTCACGATTTTTGGGCAATTTTTTTAGAGCAGAGCAAATATCAAAATGTTGTGTGGACTCCTCTGCATCAGCACTGGGTGTCTTGGGAAAGCAAAGTTTTTTCCAACAAGCAGTTGCCAGAGAAACTGAAGAAGACATCCTTACAAGATCTTGATAGCTCTTGGATCCTGGCGAAGCAAATTAAGTATTTAATCTACAATTTAAATATAGTTACCACATTTACTTTTTTTTTCCATCCGTTAAATTTCTGTAGCTCCTTGAAAATGTATTATTAAGGCAATTACTTGACTCAAGCTAACCGTGTTTGCACTCTCTTCACAGGTGACTACTTCGCTGGACTAAAGTACATTCCCCTCAAATGCTAGTCTTCTTGCAGCTGCTGCATTCTCCTACATGCTGTTACAGAATCCAGAAAATGACACTAGTTTTTTAGGGACACAAACAGCATCTCCTGCATGTCATTTTTTAAAAGTTCTGTAACACCAAGTTGATTGTGTGAGCAAAACAGGAAATGTGATGGAATTCCACCCTGCTGTAATGCTTGAACAATATTGGTGCCGTTATCAGAAATTACATATCCTCAGGAGAGTCCAAGCAGGATTACCCATGTTGCAATGACATCCCTTAGTTTTAGTTACAGATTGTCAGCTGTATGCCTCTTAGTGAAGCCGCTGATACACAGAGTAGCCTACGTCTGAAAAATGTGACGTACTTGGGTACATGCTGCTGCTGTTCCTGCTGGTGAAGGCGAATGACCAACCCAGTGGGTTGTCACAGTCATATAATCTTTAGTTTTCCCAGTTCTGCTTGTCCATCTATCTGTAGTTAAGTGAACAGTGGGTAAAATGCCATTTTGTAGCCCAATAATTAAATTTTTAGGAACCTTCAGGTACAGGTGGGTGTTAGGAACCCCTCCAGCCGCCACAACACAACCCGGAGTCTACTCTGCCAATCAGGTGTTCACTGGAGCCCCTGATGGTGGGGACAGACTGGGCTGCAGAATGACAGAGGGTCGTGAAGTGTGTACCGGCTGGGGAGAACCCAGGTAAGCAGAGTGAGGTCCACGCAGAGGTCAAGGGCCGGCAGTAAGTTACAATTCTAGTTAACAAGCCGGGGTCAAGGGTCACAGGCAAACAGGAGAAACGGTAAACAGGCCAAAGGTCAGGGTCACGGGATACACGAGCGAAGTCCAAATCCAAGCCAAGGGTCATACACGAGAGTTCAGCAGAATCAAATACACAGGAACAGGAACAAGCAGGTCAACAGACTGGGAGTCAGAAGCTATAACCGGCAATGAGGTAGCAGACCTCATTGCCTTAAATAGTGACCCCAACCAATCAGAGCCTAGCTCTGCAAGAATACTGCCCATGTATTAATTAGCCCGCAGGCTATCTAGATGCGCACGTGTCCAGCAGTTCCCCTTGCTGGGACGCGGCGCTCTCATATTCAGCGTCCCGACCGTTGCCTAGGCAACGGTCGGGCCGAGCCCCCGGAAGTGACGTCCCGGTTCTCATAGCGACGGCCGGGACGGAGGTAAGGGAGTCGCGGCAGCTGGGCTCGTAACAGTGGGTAATAGCTTTTCTAGTAAAATGGTATAGTGATGACATTTGCTAACAGGGACAGAACACCTCAATTAAATGTCTTAAACCAACTGTATTAATAGTGGACATTGGACGCAGATCTAACACTAGCATAGTACCCAGGGCGTCTGTGATCCGCTTTGTGACTAGGTGACAGGTTTCATACTTGCTTCCTCTTGCAAAGGATTGTTTAACTGTAAATTGTTGCTTCTGGGGATATTGATGATGAAGGTGCTGGGGGTGTAGATTGCAGGTGCTGGGATGTAGATGAGAGAAGGGAGGTAGATGATGCTGGACTGCTTGTTATTTTTTTTAACCCAAGTTTCTGATTTTCCCAACAGCTTTCCAAGAACTCGCTGAAAAATGACGTAACATGGATGAGGATCCCAGATGGTTAAGGTCCCTACCTCTACTGAGTGTGGCTTTAAAAAGGCTACAAATGGCTAGACAACAGTTGTCAGGATTTGTGTAAAAATAATTCCACACTTAAGACGTGGATTTTTGGTCTTATGCCCAGGCATGACAATTCCCTTTTTCTTATCAGTGGCAAGAACTGCAGCAATTTTTCTTTGAAAGTGTATGAAAATCAGATTGTGATCTAGGAGGTGGTCAAAATTGAATGGAAATGACTGGAAATTAGTGTTAGTGAGGTTAATAGTAATGTAGGTACAAAATAATACCTAATTTATGTTATTTTAGCCCCAAAAAAATGAAATTTTTTTAACAAATTGCAAAACAAAACCAAAACACGCAAGGGCGGTTTTGCCAAAACCAAAACACGACGGTAATCCAGATCCAAAACCAAAACACGGGGGTCAGTAATTATAAATAACTTATGGTAACAATTTATGGAAGGGAAATAGTGCAGGGTGCATATTTATATAATTGCATAGGCACTTATTTTTTGGTATATTGTGATATAGGAAATCATTATCTCTGAGACCAGGGTAGAAAAGTAGTTTTTGTCTGTTTAACCTTGCTATAGGATATGCCTATTTCTGATGTATATATCTGATACCATGAGCCTGTGTTTACAAAGCCTTTGGTGTATTGTGATTTGGGGAAGTGGCTTGTTGTGGGTCCTTTTGTTGTTCTGTGTGAATATATATGCCGAACGGTCTGATGAAAGGCCTCATTTTAGTTACATCTTTTGATGTGTGAAGGTCCAACATTAAAGGTAGGAACCTTTAATTAAGACTGGCTCCTGGATTCTTTGCATCTGAAAACCATCACATCATTTCTAGAATTTCACAGATAAATGTAAATATCGTTAGCTTTGCAATGTATGTAAATTTATGTTTGTGTAAATAGAGTATATCCTGATGCTAAAAATAGCATGTGTTTCAAAGGTATAAATGCTGCGACTTGTACACTGAAATGTATAATTCTTCTGACTTCATCTAACCTGATCACCCTGGTACCTTCAACTAGGGTAAGAGAAAATAAACATCTTGCTTCAAGACCTGCTTGAAACGATCTTCAAATTTGCTGTATTTCTGTGATCTACAGATTAGACCCAAAATCTAATCCATCTCCGGCTGTGTCTGAGGTTTGGACCCAAGCTTTTCCAGTACCACAGCTCTGCCTACCCATGCAGCCCTGGTTAGTATGATAGGCCAGAGGGGATCCATTCACAGCACCCGGATGCATAGTAAGAGGTCCGGAGTTACCAGCCCAGGTACACCAGCAACGAGGTACACTAGCAGCGTCAGTGACCCAGAAGAATCGTGGTTCTGAGTGCCATAGAAGGAGCTCGGTGGTGGCAGCATTATAAGCCCCTCCTACTGCGGCAGGAGGGCACATTTGGGATAACGAAAGGGAATGGTGGCAAAGTAAGCCCAGCCGGTACCCAGCAACAACAGACAGGATGGCATAGACGGTCCATCCTATCACACTTGCAATCCAGCAATACTCAGGCTCTGGAAGGGTTCTCTAATGCCGGTAGAGATCTTCTCTTTGGCTCTGACCATTTTTTTTTTTTTAAACTAACAGCATGGTTAAAGAGGCTCCGGTTCCATTTACTTTCCATTTTCATGATTCAACACCAATGTTTGAATTAGAGATGGTCACTGTTAAAGGATTATTACTTCCTTTTGGGTTTCAATCTCCATAATATTCTGGCAAATGTATGTATGACCATTTATTACAGTTATATATATGACTATTACCGTCAACCAACTCCTCGCAAAAGGTATTTCTATATTAACCCAAGAAACATCATTCTTATATTCCCTTAAATCGACAAGCTTCAAGAATAACCACGACAAGATATAAATTAATTTAAAGTGTGTTATATTATATTATAGAACAATAAACAGCGTAACAATATTTTACACAAAATATAGATTTTGTGCCATACATCAATCTTATTGCCTGTAATATACATATATATGTAATTGTGTGTGTGTGTTAACTAACTCTTGTCTAAATGTGTAGTGTGTGTGTGTGTGTGTGTGTGTGTGTATGTATTAAGCTATATTTTTTGTAAATGCATTGTGTAGTGAAGGGGGAGGGGAAGGGAATCCACACAGATACACTCACTCCGTTCATCTCAAAGTCCATAATGAAACTTCTTCTTACAATGTAGTAACCATCCAAAATGGCTGACTTGCCATGCTTTGTTACAAACAAATGTTGGCTCACAAGGCCTCACTTACTAACAATGGAAAGTCAGGACATACCCATAACTCATTACAAGCAGTATTAGCCAGGCCACCACAAATAGCTCTCTATTCAGCAGTTAACACAATGTCCACTGGCCAATTTTAACACATGGTATTTCATATAAAGCACCAATGTTTCCATGACCAAAACTTAACCAACAAAGAACCATGCATAGCACAAACGTCTCCATTTATATCAACAATCTATTCCAAACATAACAGGAATTCAAACTATGTATAGCATAAATGCTTTCATTTAAACCAACAATCTATCCCAACAAGGTATGCATTTATGTAACTGTCCATATCAATCCAATCACATTTACCATCTGTATTCAAACTTTCATTCTCACTTAAACTTTCATATCACTTACAACAAATAATGATTCATTCTCATGTCATATTCGAACATCCTCCATTCAACAACACATTACAACATGCTCACACTCACCTTTCATGCCATGCACACTCCATACTAGTCAGGGCCTAAGTAGGCCGTGATGCATCTCATGTCATGTCTGCTCAGGCCAGCAACAGCTTCCAAAAGAGACCCTTTCTTTTCCTGTGTACAGTAAAAACCCTTCTTGTGGGCGTAGTCTAGAACCTGGCTACAGTCTTTCATATGTTAATTTCTGACCAAATGGAGACTGGTTTTACAAGTATTTATAAGCCATGCTTTCCCAGTGGGGGGAGGAGGAAGGTTTTGTGCAAAGCTAGTCTACTAATTCAATTGTGACTGAATCTCTTCATATATTATACAATAAAACATAAATAATAGATTATTTATGTACTCTTCATCAGTCACTGACCCCCGTGTTTTGGTTCTGGAACTGGATTACCTTCGGGTTTTGGCAAAACCACCCTTGTGTGTTTTGGTTTTGTTTTGCAATTTTGTTTAAAAATCTATTTTTTCTGGCCTAAAATAACCTTACTTATCCAAGAAACAGGTGGAGCACTAAATTAGGTTATTTTTTCATAATTTATTAGCTTTACAAACAGTTTAATTTCTGGTAGGCCGTCATTAATTCTACACACAAACCAGATTGTCTTCCTCTCCATCTATGCCTATTGGCAATGCAGCCATCGTCTTTGGGTGTATATTACACCCTACACTTATAGTTAAATATAAAAAGAAATGGACAAAGGCAGTTTGGTTTCTGTCTGCATCAGACCCCCTCTCCACTAGGAGTAAAACAGAAAACTATTCAGCCGTTATAGAATTTAGAATATAAATAGAAATTGAGAAAGGTAATTTGGTATCTGTCTGCATCATCCTCATCAACATCATCATCATCACTAGCGCCCTCGTCGCCTACACAAATCTCCCCCTCATCCTCTTCTAGTTCCAAAGTGGCATCCTCAATTTGTGTATCACTGGCTACACTCGGGGTGTTCAGGCACACATCAGCAGAACTGCTGAAAGGACCCTTCTTTATGGGTACACAAACAGAATGCTCACGATTAGACATACCACTGGTGGATGGACTCTCCACAGGGATTGGTGTCATTTCTGATTCAGAGCATACATTATCCTCTAATGCCTTACTGTTTTCTTGCAGCTCGGCTTTCCTGCGTAACAGTAGTTGTGCACCACTTTTAGACTCCAAATTACTTGGTCTTGCTTGGTCACGAGTGACTGTACAAAAGAAGGCTCAGTAACATTTTTTGATCTGCCACTAATAGAGAAAGGCGAAGGCCTCATTCTTTCTTTGCCACTGCGTGTGTAGAATGGCATGTTGGCTATTTTTTTTTTATCGGCAGTTAACTTTTCCTCAGTTACAGTTCTTTTTTGCTTCAACACGGTAAAAAAAAATTTGGTGTGTGTTTTTTTCCGATTTAAAAAGACTATGTACTTTTACATAGGCTTTACCAGATGACGTACTGGGAACACTACCATCAGGACTGGTGCCAGCACCTGCTTGCTGATCCTGCTCATATGTAGACTGCTTTGAATCCATTTTAATGAGACCAAAGCACTTGTAGTGCAAAATATTCAATAGATACTGCTGCAAAAATGACTTTTTGCAGCCAGAAAAATTATTGCTTCACACTGGGGAATATGGGACACCCCAAAGCACTTGTAGTGCAAAATATTGAAAAAAATGCCTCCTCTATCCTCTTCTCTTCCTGCTCTAACAATTGCTAATAGAATTGGTATCAGAATTGAAAGAATAAGGTATACAATTATTGCTCTGTCCCTGCTCTAATACAGCCTGTGAACTAACCCTGCTCTCTCCCTCTGTCAAATGGCGATGGATTGCTGTGTAATCGGGTATTTATGCATTTCAAATATCGCGAGAACCGAGCTCTGAGATCCGACTACGTCACAATGACGTTTTGGCTTGATTTCGAATCTGAATGGGCGGGAGAGTACTCTGCTCGGTACTCGGATAGGCGCAGTTCGGGTGGGTTCGAATCTCGGGGAACCGAGCCCGCCCATCTCTAGTTTGAATCGGACAAGCAATAGTATGAGAGAGGTTTTTCTATACTGCTCAATTAATGGCATTATTTTACCCACCCAAACTATTGCTAGAAAGCTGGAAATAATATGTATAATGTTTTGTTATTAAATTTGATTCTTTATGAACTCCTCTCCTATAAGAAAGAAAAAAAAAGAAAGAAAGAATTATGATTGATAGTTGAGAATACAATAATTAGTGGACATTAAAACTGAAAAGACTAGAACACTGAACACCATTATACAATTTTATACCTTTCACTAACACCCAAATTAGTTCACCTCACAGCAAATGCAGTGGAATGGATTTGATAATGGTAATCAATTATCTTTATGGGAACTGCATGGTCTGTACTCGCCAACATTTATTGAATGCTGCTTTTATAAGTCCACCCAACATATGAATGCGATTTCAACACTGTTCATATAGAGGTTAAAGATAACATCTGCTCAAACCGAGGTCATCCATGTAATAAATGCAGCTGAATGCCAGCCATTTTGGGTGTTTTTTTCCAATGATTGAGGTATATGAAATAGATGATTTATAAGACTTCCAGTGAAATGGTTGTTCTTGATCTACCAATAGTTGACTTCTTGGAGATGAGATGCCGGAACTACTATAAAGCACCCAGAATAATTGTTCTCTTACTCCCAAAGTGTAATGGAAAAAAAGAACTAGTGTGAGGGTGTTCAGGTATACCATGTCATTGAATCTACTAGTCCTACAGGAAAAAAAAAGTGGAATTTAGGTGTGCCTATAACATATTTGAATTTCTCTCTTTATTACCCACTCTACTTTAGAAGGGAGAAATTCATAATCAATAGACATAGTTTTAAATGACAGAATGGCAAATTTGGGCTACATCCAGGGCCGGATTAACCATAGGGCTAACTGGGTTACAGCCCAGGGGCCTATGGCATCCAGGGGGCCCTTGAAAGTGCTCAGTAGCAGTAATGCTCGGTCGTTGGCGCCCCCGGCGCGATCAGTGCTGCCGAGAGCTGCGCGGGCAGCTTGGATCACGAGGCGGGGGGTTGGCCCTCACGGGGGAATGGAGGCCCCCTTAGCCCAGGGGCCTCCATTCCCTTAATCCGGCCCTGGCTACATCTCTAATTTGTTTTGCATGCAGAAAATTGTGCAGTTGCAGGTGATAATATGGATTTTGTCACTTCCTGTGTTCAAGTTGATGAGACAATCTGTACCCATTCAATTAATGGGAGATGCTATGTGCACATTTTCAAAGTTAAAATACAGCAAATTTATTTTACAATATTGCAAAATAAAGTGATTAAGAGGACACATAAGGGTGCTTGGTTGATTATGCTTTTAGTGAGAAAAAAAACAGGCCTGTTTTACAGTTTAAAAAAAGGCTGCAACATCAGTCCCTAGTCTTGGCCTGAAAATGTAATCACAGCCAAGTTTTCTTTTATACTTTAGTCTAGCAAAATGTTAGTACAATCTTCCCCATGGAAATACAATAGACATTATCCATACTGACAAGCCAGAATATGGTTCAAATATTTATTTTCTGTTACACACATGTGCCATGTGAGCTCTTACTATATAGCATAATGTATTTGACTTGGCTTGTAGCAAAAGGGCAGTTCTTCAGTTGAGCTACCAATTTATTTGTTATGAGTTAATATTTAGATACGCTGCACACTTGTCATCTAGCAGTCAGGCTAAGTTGCTTGATCTGATTTAATATAAAGATCATGCATTGCTCTCTATGACAAACTGCGTCAGTCATCATTTTAAAAAGTGTCAGTATGAACGGACAAAGCTTGTCATAAAAATCAATAATCTGAATAAATTAGGTATTAACCTAATTATTTACAATATATTGGGGGACACTGTGGTATAGAATGCAGTGACTGGAGCTTGGACACTTACATTTTCCCCGGAAAGCTTCAAGCTCCTCCCCATCTACCCTCCCATTGGCTGTGAAACCCAAGTATTTTCCTAATGAAGTGCCAAAAGGAGATAACCGAAATAAAGGAATTAACAGGAAACTATGACTATGGCGTGAAAAACATCTGGCAAGAAACGCAACTAGTACAATTGGAAATCTTCCTGCAAATTGAGAGCTGATAATGGTGGTCCAACTCGAATGGTATAAGAGGAACTGGCCCATATGTGTTTATTATAATGATTTAATATGTATAAATAGTTTATACAGCAATTACGGGCATCCATTGTGCTTCAATGAACAAGTGTAAATGTAGATTAATATCATCACCCAATACCATGAAGCCAAATAGAAAAGAGTGATGTGGAAGAGTGCTACCACATTGTGTTCTGTTACAGTAAAATGTACTTTAAGCATAGTTTGCAAAAGCCTGAATTAATCCACACAAATAAAAAATTTGGCTATATAAACTTAATTTCAATCAGATGTAGTTGGTGGCTTATGTTTAATACAGATCTTCCCACTACCTTACTAGTGAACAATATTTTCCAGCTATCACTAGCAGTCCTGTACTAGACAGTAATTGGCGAACAAATTATATTCATTGCTTATAAGTAATGGAGCACAGTCAGCCACCACTAGCGCATGACGCCAGCAGTTCCAGGACAAAGTGGCAGCTTAGTGTTAGGGTGGATAGTTTAAGGGCTGGGGCCATGCCACTGTGCTAGTAGGACTCCATTAATGCAGTAAGTACTGCTTAATGCTATTTTATGTATTTTTCATACACCAAGGACACATGTATACATGAAAAACACACATCCCTAGTGGTGCAGGACACACTAGTATAATAAACCTATGATACAACAATATATGGCAGTTGTTTGGGTTGTGAAAGATAGGAGAGCAGTCAGTAAAGGAGTTAGTTGTGTTCTAAGCAAGTGCCAAAAATGGTAGCATTCCTTAAATATATTGTTAGAAAAATGGGCCTGTAAACAAACATATTTTATCTTTTCAAGTATAAAAGGCTAGTTCAACCCAAAAAATTAAATGTTCAGGTGTGGAATACCCATCACAACATAAATTGAAATTATAGCTTACCTCTGTTCTGACACTCCAACTACCCAATCAAGAAGCTGTATTTGCTCCTGCCTCAATTACAACATGCGGCCTGTATGGTGAAAGTCTGCTGGAGCAAAGGCAGACATCACAGGACTGCTTAACTCATTCTGAGGCAGCCATTTTTTATGGACATTAAATTTGGGGTAAGATTGCCCTTTATACAAACTTCAAATGGAATTGTAATGGTTGGTAGATGTACAATATATGAATATGCATTTCTATTACAATGGAGGCAAATTATAACTTTTTTTTTTAACAATGTTAACATACTTGTCAGATGTCCCTCAGAGAACAGTTAACAAGTAACAATATACAACTTTGCCTAGAGCCTATAGTAGAGAAACCATTATATAATGTGTCCACATCTTCTGGAAGATATTTTTACCAATAAACACAATTATACCCCGACTTGCAAATATTTATTTATTCATTACTATATAGTTTTTTTGGTCTCTTTTTTTAATTTTTTTGTTGTTAACTTTTTTTTTGCCTGTGTCTCATAAAAAAACAAATATTCATTTGCTTTAAACATTCATTTCATGGATGTGAGAGAGAATTCCAGGTACCCAGCATTCATGATGGAAAACATAACACGCAGAAAAAAACTCCCATCCAACTATCCTGTATCTAAGGCAGGGGAGAATAACACACATTACTTTCACTAAATGTGTTTTTGGGAAAGAGCTCTTCAGTAGGTACAGATTGGATAAACAGAAGTGCCATATGCCAGAAGGTACTTTGGCAGATGAGTAATCAGCATTGTTTCACCAATCCAAAGATTTGGCAGCAACTACACAAGTCACCATAGAGCAGTTATCAGCAGTTTCCTATATCTGGAATAGAATGGAATACTGAGTCAGCAAGGTAACAGTTTGTTGATGGGAGAATCACATTTCAGATTAATACTACAGTAAATTTAGAATACCCAAAGTAAAGCCAGTTCAGAGGTTATGACTGAAGATCCCACAATTAAAGTGCCTTGAATATTAAATGGGATTTATACATTTGTGGGAACTTTATCAGGTGAACTAAAACAGTAAGATTCATGGTGAAGAAGAAGCAGCCACCTTTTAGGACAATCTTACAGATGTAGATCACCTGTGTGTCTGATACTTAAAGAGTCCCCCTAGAACTCTGTGGTCTTCAGTGTCATTTGCACTTGAAATGTTTTTATGAATGGTCCTGTTATATCTTAAATCTTAGTGCATATTTAGCATTTGCAGTATTCCTTTAACAGATAATGACTACAAGTTAACACATGCTCACTGGAAGGTTTGGGCACCCTAGTTGAAAACCTAGACAAGGCCAAGTGACATGCAATTCTCCAGGTATGAAAGCTTGCAGAGCTCAACGACTGCAGAGTCACCGTTCACCTACTGCTGATCACAATGCCCTACAATAAAATAAGGGATTAAGAGGATAGCCCCTCATTTAAAAGGAAAACTACAATTCTAGTCTTTCCCCAATTGAAAAAAAAAAAAAAAAAGTATTAACACTCTCAAACATGCAAGTAAATGTTTCCATTTTTACAAACAAAACGTTGTCACCTTCATCAGAAATCAGGATATCATAAGGAATTTGGCTTAAAGTGTATAAATTCAGAATATAGGCGACTTTCCCCAAATGCTAACACAGCACAATTTTAGCTACCATCTTCTATTCTGTGAAGACATGAAAACTTCTACAAAAATATTTGAAAAGGTTATAAAAAGTATGTTTTAAAGGTAAACTTCACTATGGTATTCTTTAAGACATGCATTGAGTTATAGAATGCATAATCTGCTTATTCTTATGCTGTTTACAATCAATTGGGAGAGGGGCTGCATTTATTCCCTCCATTTTGGCATATTGTACCAACTGCCCTGTTGATTTATACTCTAATAATTGAGTACTCAGTAGATCAAGATCAGGGAAAGTGCTATCTTCTTTCTTATAACCTCCTGGATTCCAGCAACAGCTGACTTATAAGCAGGAGTCCCACTGTAGCTGCATGTCATGGCTGTCCAAAAAGTCTGTAGAAAAGACACTAGGAGTTGATGTACTGAGTGGAGTTAGATTCATTGCTGGAGGCACCGATAGCTCAAGCCAGTCCATGCCATTAAGGGGAGCTTCAGACATATCCAGTCCTAGGGGGTCTCTCTCTGTGGAGAAGTGCAGATCTGATGTGTCCATTGGTGTGGTGGGTAGATCCAGGATGGCCAAACTGCTCAACATTTGACTGTGTAGATCATCAATAAGTGGCATAGATGTTCCATCTTGTTCCCCTCGAAGTAACTGTGTCCATACTGAAGTCTCTAGAAAGTCCTCCAGTCGGTCTGGTGCAGTGAGAGAAGATAGTGGGGGCATCTCACTTTGTGGCCCTGCATTTTCTACATGAGTGGAAGATGTTTCTTTAGGACATGGCACCAGAAATTCTTTAGACTCAGTAGCTAGATCTGTCAATTATTAAAAAACAAAATAAATTAAAACTGGCGTCTCTTATTTTACAACATTTACTCAAAATAGAAAATATCAACAGCAGAAGTTTAAAATGGGATCTATGTATTATATTAAACACATTTCTCTGAACTTAATGAGGGACACTGTGGTATAGAATGCAGTGACTGGAGCTTGGACACTTACATTTTCCCAGAAAGCTTCAAGCTCCTCCCCATCTACACCCCCCCCCTCCCATTGGCTGTGAAACCCCAGTATTTTCCTAATGAAGTGCCAAAAGGAGAGAACACCGTTCTCTAAGAATGAGAATCCTAAGAAGAAAAACAGTGAAAAACAAAAACCAGAACAAAAAACACAGCATAAACACAGAGCATCCAGTGTCTCCCAATGGTATCAGAGAAAAGCAATTAGAGCAACTACTAAAATCAATTTTTTTCCACTTATCCCTAGTGGACACTGTAATACTGGGGAAGTCCAAAAGCTGTCCTTAAGGGAGGGTACGCTCATAGGTTGCAGTGCGCAGCACCTTATGTCCAAAACTGGATGCAAAAGTATTACATCTAAAAAAACCTTGTGAAGATGTGCTCTGATAAAACAGTCGACTGTTGTGCACAGCTGGTCATTGGAGGCCATGCAGTGCACAAGATACACCAACTTATCTAGTGGAATGTGCTCTCACATTTTTATGGACAGACTGTTTTGCTCAAATGTAAGCCTGGCAATTACCAAAGTAATCCACCTGGCAATGGCATGCTTAGAGGCTGGCCAGCCTCTCTCTGAACCAACAAGTCATCTGTCCTACGAAATTTCCTGGTCCTATGTTCACAGCTTCTCAAAGTCCTAACCACGTCCAGAGAACCCCCGTTCTCTTGAGGTCTAAGGCCAGAATCACAATATCTTTATTCAGATGAAACTTGGAGACCAACTTTGGCTGAAAGGAAGTTTTAGTCCTAAGCACAGCAAAGTTCTCATGAAAGATGAGAAAAAGGACATCTACAAGACAGATCTCTCCGCTCCGAAACTCTCCTAGCTATGGAAAAAGTAGTCTTCCAGGTAAGAAACGTTAACTACATTGAATTAATAAATTTAAAAGAAGGATGCTGCAATAGCCGAAATGTACCGTTTCATTCAATACAAAATTCTGGTGGTCTCTTTCATGACCAGGGCATTCTTGGTGCCCCCTTGGTAATTTAGGTAAGCCACCGACATGGCACTGTTTGAATCTTGATGGGGCTTCCTCGCAAGAACTGCTAACCTGTGGCTAGAACATTGAAGACCGCTGAGGTCCTGCACATTTATTGAAAGATTATACTCTTCCACAGTTCCATGACCCTTGAAGCTTAAGCATGACAACTCCCCTGGCCTCGAAGACTCACATCTGTAGGCACCAACGTCTACTCCCAAATGTCAAACGGGCGACCTTGTTTAGGTTGATGCTCCTGATCAACCAACAGAATGATAGACGCATCTATCAAGACATTGTGAAAGTCTATCTCATCAAGAGATGGAGAGACTTGTTCCACTTCAGAATCCTTTCGATTTGGAACACCCTTGAGTGGCCCTGTGCAAATTGAAAGTGGAAACCATTTTTCCCCAAGACCTTCAAGCACAGGTGAAATGATATCTGTTTGCAAGCTAACAGATACTTCACCAATCCCTATAGATAGATTATTTTGTTCTCTGTCAGGAAAATCCTCTGTTGGTGGGTGTTGAAAAGAAGGCTCAGGAAGATCATCTGCTTAGATGGTGTCATGGTTGGATTATCAACTACAGGAAATCCAACCCAAGTTTCTAAAACCTGTTTTCTGAACATGAGTCAGAAGCAAGGCCAAGGAGGGAGTTTTCCTTGATCAGCAGATCATCTAAGTAAGGGATAAGCAGCACCCATCTGGATCCGAGAAACGCTGCCTTCACTGCAATGATCTTTGAGAGCATCTTCTGTGCTGTTGAGTGTCTCTACCAGACTGGAACATACAAGTACGAGCTCTTATTGTCAACAGACTCCATTGTGAACCTCTCTACCCAAAACTGAACATTTAAGGATTTCAGATTCAACAAGAACTGTTCTGTTACTGGACCAGAAATAGATAAAAACCCAAACCGTTTAGCGGTTCTGAGATGAAAACTACAACTCTCGCCACACTTGGTTGAACATCACAGGTCTGCTCTATCCCAAAACAATAATCAACAACATACCAACTACAAACGGCATTACAAATCTAAAAAATCCACCTGAGCTATACAGTCATAAATCTTCACTAGCAGTTTAGTTTGATTGTTGACTGGAATAAAATAAATAGCCAGACTCTGGAGGGACATGTTTTTCTTTTTGACCAGGCTCCAGTACCTGAGCAACTGTAGCTACTGGCGCACTCTGCGACAATGAGCAATTCCTTAGAAAGGGATTGCTCTGAAACAGTCACGTGTAATACAATTTACCGTGTGCCCAAAACTTACAACCTAGGATGCAAAACCATGTAATTTGTAAAATTTTTAATGTGTGGAAAGAAAGCCACATAGTAGCCAGACACAAGTGTCTGGCCTAAGCCCAAGGAGCACAGACTACCCTGATTGAATGAGTTTTTATTCCAACTGGCACCGGCCAAGACGTTCTAATATAATCCTAATGAATAATGGCTATACCCCACCAGGCAATCAATTACTTAGATGCTAGCCAACCATGCTTGTGCACATCATACAACCACCAAGTGAGCGACTGCTATGTGGTTATGAACAAAGTGACGATCTGTCTGTCCAGCTGAAGTGTGGATTTAGACGATTTTGTCTGAATTTCCCACTGATCCGATCTGCAATAAAACACTGTGAAAGGCACAGCCTCAAACACAGACACCATGGTCTGCAGTAGTTTCATGCACCTGAGGAGATACACATCATTGATTTGGGGAGTTTGGCAGAACATTCAGAGAACTATCCAGATTCTGAAGAGCCACGTCTAGATTCTCGGAAGGCGCCTTTAGCAACAATTGTCACGTTCGCAAGAGACTGCCATGATGGCCATCATTTTGTTGAAAACCCTTGGCTAGTCCAATGGGTAAAGCCTCAAACTGTCAATACGCATTGCATATCGCAAATCGGGACACGGATGCCCCTTCCATATGGGAAAATGGAGGAAGGTATTTTGTCTGTCTAGGGTTGTATTATTTTCCCCTTTTTCAATGTCTGGGATCACAGTTGCAACGACACAGGACCCGAACTTGGTTGTTGAAGGACCTGAGATTCAAAATCATCAAAAACAATCAGTCTGGCACTGGTACCAGAAAGGGATTGAAGTAAAACTCAAATCTCTTTCTTGGGGTGGAAGAGTAACTACTCCAGAACACAGAAGCTTCTGAATAGTTTCCCTGAATGACAAGCTCCTGTAGTGAAGTACCTGTGGTGAAGAAATGTGACAAAGTCTATGACATAGCCCCTTGTTACCACTCCCCAAACCAGACATCGGTGGCTGAGGCCAACCATTAATTCTGAAATTGCAGTTGACAGGCACTCACCACTAGAACATGGTGTATCGTCGAGTCATGCTGTTAGAGGGTCGATACAAACTTGCTTTGGTGGAAGTTCCTCTCTAACGAAATTAAGGAAAGAAACATCGCCTGTTTAGTAACAGGAAAAAAAGAGCTCTTATCTCCTGCTGCTACATTAATAATTCGCTTTAACTCAGATCCAGAGTGTCACTGTCAAAAATTAAGGACTGCAGAGCTCGCTTAGATTTTGAATCCACCAATCAAGAACATGACCGTAAAAGAGCACCTTGCCGTAAACCTAATCCTAAGCTCGGACAATATGGCAGTGACAGAAGCCGCATCCAAAGACGATTAGCCCAAGAAGTCTATGGCGTCCTGAATGTGCTCTGCTAACAACAAAAAACAACTTTAGGCCTATTTTTCTGCTTACCCGTAGCCCATTTTTTAATTGCCTTGTTTATTTAGACGGTAGACATGACCGGTCTAAAAAAGTTTACTGCTGCCATATAAGCGGAACCGGAGTAGTGGTGGTCCTCGTCATGCAGGCAATGGGGAGGGTCTACATTAGGAGAACTCTTCCATTTGTTAGCAACTTCCCTCCCCGTGTAAGGAATAAAAAGAACTACATTTTCCTGGCATCTGGAACTTTTTGTCCAGTTTTTGCCAAGCCTGTGAAACAATCTTAAGGAGTTGAGGCAAAGGCAAAAAAAACAAACTTTCTGTTTTTCCTATTATAAAGTTAGAAGACTCGATAATCCCTGGTTGTGCAGAGCCTAAGGTCTACCGAACCCCAAGGATTAAGTCACCAACACTCTGCGTTCTGGAGGCCTCCACCACAATATAACTCTTGTTCCTCTCAAACTCATGTACCAATTCCCCATCTTCTTCAGAGGAGAGAAAATGAGGCCCTGGCCAGACCCTGCTAAACTTAAAGCCACCCTGCCTCTACCTAGGACACCGGAAAAGTACACGGCCCCGGCTGGCTAAAATCAATATTTGGTAACTTTTAAGAGGAAAAGATGCACCCAGCTGTTTAAGCCATAACACGAGTAAGTTCAGCTATGGAGGTCTCCAGTGACTTAGCCCAGCCCAGCTCTTCCATGCCGCCAGTGAAACTTACGAGGAGCGCTGCTCACTGTCCGCTGCCTCACACGTAGCAGAAAGGGCATAGGACATCTGGGTCAGATTGTCCAAAAAGTAATTTAGAATTACATTAGCACAAGTGTAATGTTGCACAGACCTTCCAGCAGGCCGCTTAGAATTGGAAGTCCTTTTTAGACGTGGTGGTAAAAAATAGACAGTAAACACACACACCAGAGAAATAAATAGTAACGTGAGGCCCCATCTATTTTAACCCTCCACAGAGGTATAATAGGTATAGTTGTGGTCTATAAAGGACTCAGCAACATTACAAGTGCTATCGAGCACTCCACAAATGATATGCCTAAAGACACAAGCCATACACAAGGAACAAAAGTAAAACTATATGACTGAGTCTTTACAGGTTAATAATCAGTGGCCAGAAAATTGCACAGTATGAGAGGAGCACAGCGTGAGATGCAAGATACAGACTGCAGCGATGTGGAGGAAAAATGGTTCCTCCGCTGAGGACAAGCCCCGCTTAGCCCACGAAGAGGGAAGACATGCATTTATCTGCAACCCTGTTCCTGACAAATACAGTCATGGCCAAAAGTTTTGAGATAACACAAATATTATTTTTACAAAGTCTGCTGCCTCAGTTTTTATGGCAATTTGCATATACTCCAGAATGTCATGAAGAGTGATCAGATGAATTGGAATTAATTTCAAAATCCCTCTTTGCCAGGACAATGAACTTTATCCCAAAAGCAACATTTCCACTGCATTTCAGCCCTGCTACTAAAGGACCAGCTGACATCAGGCCAGTGATTCTCTCATTAACACAGGTAAAAGTGTTGACGAGGACAAGACTGGAGATCACTCTGTCATGCTGATTGAGTTAGAATAACAGACTGGAAGCTTTAAAAGGAGGGTGGTGCTTGAAATCATTGTTCTTCCTCTGTTAACCATGGTTATCTGCAAGGAAACACATGCAGTCATTGCTTTGCACAAAAAGGGCTTCACAGGCAAGGATATTGCTGCTAGTAAGATTGCAGCTAAATCAACGAATTATCAGATCATCAAGAATTTCAAGGAGAGAGAGGTTCAATAGTTGTGAAGAACACTTCAGGGCGGCCAAAAATGTCCAGCAAGCGCCAGGACTGTCTCCTAAAGTTGATTCAGCTGCGGGATCGGGGCACCACCAGTGCAGAGCTTGCTCAGGAATGGCAGCAGGCAGGTGTGAGTGCATCTGCACAGTGAGGCGATGACTTTTGGAGGATGGCCTGGCGTGAACAAGGCCAGCAAAGTAGTCACTTCTATACAGGAAAAACATCAAGGACAGACTGATATTATGCAAAAGGTACAGGGGTTTGGACTGTTCAGGACTGGGGTAAAGTTATTTTCTCTGATGAATCCCCTTTCAGATTGTTTGGGGCATCTGGAAAAAAGCTTGTCCGGAGAAGGAAAGGTGAGCACTACCATCAATCCTGTGTCATGCCAATAGTAAAGTATCCTGAGAGCATTAATGTGTGGGGTTGCTTCTCAGCCAAGGGAGTGGGCTCACTCACAATTCTGCCTAAGAACACAGCCATGAATAAAGAATTGTACCAAAATATCCTCCAAAAGCAACTTCTCCCAACCATCCAAGTACAGTTTGGTGACGAACAATGCCTTTTCCAGCATGATGGAGCACCTTGCCATAAGGAAAAAGTGATAACTAATTGGCTCGGGGATCAAAACATCGAAATTTTGGGTTTATTGCCAGGAAACTCCCAAGACCTTAATCTTATTGAGAACCTGTGGTCAATCCTCAAGAAGCGGGTGGAAAAACAAAAACCCACAAATTCTGACAAACTCCAAGCATTGATTAGCCAAGAATGGGCGGCCATCAGTCAGTATGTGGCCCAGAAGTTGATTGACAGCATGTCAAGGCGAATTGCAAAGGTCTTCAATAAGATGGGTCAACACTGCAAATATTGACTCTCTGCATAAAGTTTATGTAATTGTCAATAAACGCCTTTGACACTTATGAAATGCTTGTAATTTTACTTCAGTATACCATAGCAACATCTGACAAAAAGGTCTAAAAACATTGAAGCAGCAAAGTTTGTGAAAAATAATAACAAACATTCTCAAAACTTTTGCCCATGACTAAGTGCTCCTTCATTCAATCCCTCAACTAATCTTTGTCCTCCCCTATGCTGATCTATATTTACTGTTATCTGTCGCCATGGCTGTCAAGACTGTTCTCTACTTACTGTAGATCTACTCAGTAGGCATACCCCATAGCCGAGCTGTGCTTTTACAATAAGAACTGGTCGTTGCCAAGGCAGTAACAACAATATGTACACGCCCTGCTGAACTGCTTGGGTGAGGGTAGCCGTAACAACTGCACACCCCGATGCAGGGACCAAGAGTGAAGAAAGCAATTATTAGTAACAAAATTAAAAGTAAAAAATAAATAAATAAATAAAGTTAGAGCATGAAGGGCTAAAAAAATAAAAACAAAAGATTTATCTCTAAAGGCACTTACCTAAAACTGAAGATGGCTCCTTATGGGGCGGCATAGTGGAGGAAGGAGCTACCTTTTAAACTTTTAGCATTAAAGTGTCATGGCTCCATTTCCACCTACTATACCTCATTGTCGCAGTGTCCCCCAATGGCAGGAAAGAGAAATATATTTTCGCCAAACTGCCTCATTCAATTTTCAACTTGCAGATTCTAAGTGGTAGTTGTAATTTAGAATTCTATATAGTGATCCCTGGATGCTAGAGGAAGCTTTTTCACCTGTATACAAGCAAACATACATAATTTCTTCTGCATAGTTGCGTACACTTATGTCGAACAATGAAAAGTTACAGTGCAGAAAGGAATAATAAAACACTGCGTAAATGTATGCACGTATATAAAGAAATACATTTTTTTAAAAAAAACCTTACCTAAATTATGTATCAAAATGTCAAAAAAGTCATCCATTTGCAGTCCTGTAGGTTTCCCATCCTAATTAGAAAGGTAGTAACATTAGACCAAGGTTTTTGAATTACAGTCCTTAAAGTCATGTTTTGAGGATTTGCTTAATTGTGAATTAATTCATCTATTTTACCACAAATTATCTTGGAGCTCATACACTGGTCATGATACATGAACACATGAAAACAATGAATAACAAACTACAGCAAAATATGTAACTTCTAATGCTACTAATTGTATAGCATAATGATTAAGCAAAAACACTGTTATGGAGCTGCAATCACATTATGAATGTAACTGCACGTGAAAATGAAAAGTAATATGGTATAATGAAAGTCTATGAGAGATGAATTGCTGCTGCAGTCACACAGTGTATCTCTCAATGTGGAAGTCAGACATCCAATCTTGGCACAACCGTGAATAATTGTATTGTATATAATAGAAGAGAAAGTATGTCTGTTGTTGTGTGGGGTGTTTTTGCTTAATCATTATGTCATACAATTAGAAGCATTAGAAGTTACATATTTTGCTGTAGTTTGTTATTCAGTGTTTTCATGTGTTCATGTATCATGATCAGTGTTTGAGCACCAAGTTAATTTTTGTGAACATTGTTGTGAGGAGTGTGGTTACTCCTAATTTGTGCAGCTCACACTGGTGTTTTAACCCTAAGTGTGTTGTGCCGACCCTTTTGTTATTGCAATTAATCTATTTGACTGTGTCAGTAATTAAACCACCATTCCCATAGACAAAAATCTTCAAAATATAACATGTTGAGATTTTTTGAGGAAAGTATGGAGAAATGTTTCAATAAACTACACAAAATCTAATCAACTTTTAGAGAATAAATATAAATGATGTAGATTTGTTAACATGCATATTTTATTCCAAGCTTTACTGTTACCACAGAAGTTAGTGACAGCTTACACAAATCTCATTTGCATTCTGATTGAGGATTACTTGACACTACCTGTGCACTATTTGATTTGCACACAAACCAATCGATCTCTCCTTGAAATAAGTTTTTAATGTGCCAATTTTAAACATCATCACTTAATTACATCCAGCGCAATAGTATACTGATGGTTTCCTAAGAGTTTTTTGGATAATATACGTCGTGAATAATCCACATGGCTATCATGACATGGTGTTCTAAAAAAAAAAAGGTTACTTTACACTAGACTGTTATGATTCAGTATCTACTACAAATCATTTTGGATTATAGCTATATCTTATCGTGTCACACATAGTATTTGTGGCCTTTTTGATATCTTTGTGTAACATCTATTTAATGTACATAAACCTATGATTATAATGAATTTAAAGGAAAAAAGTTAAGTCTTTCTCTTTTGGGAATTATGTTTTTCCAACTGATAGTCTATTTGTAATAATATTGCACTGGCTAGTTTTACATAAAATACTTTTAAGTAAAATTTATATTTTGATATAGTGGTTCAAATACTGGACTTTATACAATACTATCTGTGAAGAGTTAAAAAAGGCACTTTCAGTGCTTTAGTTCATTGATATGCATACATTTGCTGCTGTATAGAGCTTCTTTTTTATGGTGATTATTCATTATATATCGTTACTAAGGCTACCATAGCGTAATGGTCTAAAGAGGTTATGAATGATTCCTGGATGTATTTTTTATTTTGTTATCAGAGGTGTTTAGATAACAACTACAAGCCCAGGTGTCCACTGGTTATAACATCTAGTGGAGTGGGCTATATAAATATACACACTATGTATGTCCATCCTAGCTCACTACCATGACACAATTTTATCTACAACTGTAATTTTGGGGTATATGCTGGAAAAAACAAAAGGAAATTAGTTAAATTAACAAATTATGATTTGCATTTGTTATATTATGACATAGCTTTGCTGGCTTCTTGCTTAGTTCTATTATAGGTAATATAGAAAGAAGGATCCATGCTAAAAGAAAAGCACCTTTTCCAATTCATTTCACAAAAATGGATGGGATTACAAATCATTTTATATAATTCAAGGAACAGCCTAAGGGCTGTTTGACTACTATTATCTGAGCTTAGGTGGATCCCAAGTAAATAAAACTAAAATGGTCATTTAGTACCATGGTTTAAAAGTATAAACATGCAGTAATCAATTACAATCAATTTGCAAATCGGCTTCATAGATTCAGTGCATGTTAATCTAATGAAATGTAATTGGATGCTAAGGGTTACTGTATACTTGCACCTTTGTATCCTGATAATAAATGACCCTCTAGGTCTCCATTATAATAGAGTTACACATTATAAAATGTGCTTGTTAATTAATATAACAGAGAAAGAAAGAAGGAGGAAGAAAATAAAAGTAAAGAAAATAATTTACCTCAGAACTGTTGGGTTCATGTCCCACAGATTCCTCATTCCCTGGTGTTTCCTTTATCCAGGCTGGTGATGAAGGAGTGAGAAAAATGCTCTGTGGGGGTGCTGCCGGTTCAGGCTGCGGTGGTGGTGTGCTTGGGGTGACCACCTATTCCATATTTATAGAAGTGTAATAATTTTGCAGAGAACAAAAACACTGTTACAAGTATTGGTTAAATTGATAAATGTTTAAAGATCTACATATCTCTTTTCACAAAAAGTCTGTGTGACTTAATATATGCCCCTATGTGCTAGCTTCTAAACTGTGATTTGGCAATATGGACACCATACAGCCGGTGAGCAGTTCAACACTGCTTATTAGTACAGACCAACTGGAAATAGAATCAGACTTTGAATATAAGATTGAAAAGTAGAGATGTGGTTCTCTCTGTGTTGCAACTAGCAACAGTGTATTTTCAAGTCTAATTTGAGGAATTTAATAGAATAAATTCCATTATGCATTTCTGATTACAGTTAATGTTGATTCTTTGAGACTAGTAAAGAGAACATACAACTATTCATTGTACAATAGTCCAATAAATTATAATTTACATAGTTTTCCATATAATTCATATATTGTGCATTGTTCTTTATCCATATTGACCATCAAGGGTTATCTATTTAAAATTCACCAATCAGGGATACATGAATATATACCACCCAAATCCCAATCAGTGCTCAGTATTACACAGCCAAATCCACTTACCTGAGAGAATACCATTTTATGGTTCACACAGCAGTCAGTCTAGTACTACACTTGGATGCCTCATTATATTTAGTGCACTACTGTGTATTAATAACAGATTAGGAAATTTATTTACGAACAGCAGCAATTGCTTGTCTACTTCTGCTTAAACAAAGGGTTTAATTTATGAAGCATACAGAATGAGCACAATTGCTGTGCTTGCTCATTCATGAACTGCCCAGTGCATTTTTAGATGCATGTTTAAAGTTTGGCTTCCAATGCCACCATCAGGGTTCATAGTTCAGCCTTGCACATGGCCACAAAGGTTAAGGTGGGTAGGTTTTTCCCATTCACTTCAGGAAGGATTGCAACAACTCCTCCAAAAGAGCATGTGGGGTGGGGGATTTACCGTATTTCCCCATGTATAAGACGCACCTTAATTTTGGGGCATAAAATGAAAAAAAAACATGTATCAGGTCCTTTTGCCAATCAGACACCAATCGGATGGTCGCATACCGGTAATTTGTGCTCTCCCACTCAGAGGATTCATATTCTGCCTTACCTTTGAGACTACAATCGGCCATCAGCACCTGGGTAGTGGAGAACACTTGCTGGACTCGCTGGTGACTTGTTTGCTTCCTGAGTCTCCCACTGCCGGCCGGACGTCCTGCGTCATCTGATGTTCTGAACACGCTGCCCTCCTGGCGGTTGCCAGATTCCCGGGTGCCCCCCGCCTTCTGAAGTGTCCCCCCCTGGCCCTGGTGGCTCCTAGCTAAGTGCCTTACTTCACGGAGCGCCTATCACAGAAATTGTGGCCTGTTTCCGGTGGAGACCAGGGGCTGGAGTTGGAACAGCCCGGCGGACCCACTACTTCCGGTTTACGTGGCAGGACTTCCGGTTCGGGGACACGATGTTCCATACAGCCAGCGGGTACACGCTGTTCCAATTAGCGGGGACTCCTCTCTGACATCCAGGTGCCGACTTCTTCATTAAAGTAAGTAGTGCTTGCAGTGTATAAGACGCACCTTTTTTTTAGACCCAAAATTTGGGGGGAAAAGGTGCGTCTTATACATGGGGAAATACGGTAATATTCCAGATCCACAACAAGGCATCACACAAGGTGCATCTAGGAACACAGAGTGCTTCCATGTATATCGAGACTATCGTTGGTCACTACAATTTAGTAAATCAGGAGAGAATATGTAATTTTTTCCCAGGTCTGTATTAAAATGCAAGATCAGCAATGAACGCTGGCATCAAAGTTTAATACTCCGTGTTTAGAGTTCAATGTTTGGTTTTTCACTAAAATATCTAAAAATTGGTAAAAGGCAGAAATTTAATTTAAAGAAAAGTACACATCCCAAAAGAAAAGATTCATAAATGTCAAATTGCATAGATAACTTTTCTTGCAGTTTTTAGTAGCTTGACATAGGTAAAGTTCTAATTGGAAAAATGTTCTTAAAAAAAAATAAAAATAAAATACTACAGTTTTTTTTTTTAAATGACTCTAGTTCAAAATTGGCTACACGGATTTAAAAAACCCCAAAAATATATATATAATTTTTTTTTCTATTAGCCCCTGAATGCACAGTTATGGATGCTGGCATTCCAGAACTTATAGAAAGTTGATGAACCAGCTGAGTGTAATAAAACAGACTGGAAGTATCGCCTGGAATAAACTGCAAATGAGATTCAGTTCATTGCGACATATACAATTTTATATTTATATTATATTTGTTATTTAAAATTAAATACAAAATGTGAAAGATTCAATTCAGAAGAGGATACAAGCATCCAAAATGAAAACCGAGACCACGGAGGTACAGTCAGGAAGGCATACATGCTGGATTTAGCCTGAATGGAATCCTGCTTCTAACTTATATTGGCAACACAAGTGCTAATGCAGATAGAGATTTGATTTTTGAGAGAGAGGGGGAAAAGAATGAAGTATACCGAGGATAAAAACATTACCTGTTTCTGAGAGCAACTTAAAGGGGTTTCTTTGCTGGAGTGTGTTGGCTGTTTCTGTACTCCATTCACATTCATAAAAGGCTCTATGTTGGAAGAAATTGCGAAAGAAAAAATGGTACATGGCCCCAGTTGGTAAGCTGGCTTTTGACTCTGTAAAATAAGTAGAGAACTTCATATAAACATTATTGTCATTATAACTATTGTTGTCTACATGACCAACATTGTCTTTACAAATAAAAAAAGAGATCTTAAATGAACATGCAGTTTAATAAGTAGAAAACGGACATTAAAAATGTACTCACTTGTTGTGAAGGCTGGGAAAGGAGGACCTCTGTTTTTGGCTGCGAGTTATTGGGCTGGGGAGATGGTAGCACTGTAGTCCCAGTCTTAAGAAAAAAAAATAGGGTTTTTATGTTAAATTCTTTTCTCTTAGTCCATTAGTGGACAACGAGCACATTGGTGTATAGTGTAGGGATCAAGGCGTATGGGCACTTTAAAATCTCTTAACAGTTCACTGTACCTCCTCCCTCTCTATACCCCTCTCTCCTGTAGGGCCTCAGTTTGTGTTTAACCAAGCCACACAGAAAAGGAGATAAACAAAAAGAAAGGAGGGAAGCACATCTGCTGAAACAAAAAAACAAACATATCACACAAAAGGAGGAGAACCCAGAGCATAAAGAGTGGGCATCCGGTGTTCCTCAATGGAATAGAAAAAGCAATCTATTAGGAGATCTTGTGCATTTGGACAGCAACTTTCCCCCAAACATGGTATCCCTGGATGCAAGCACATTAAAATTGTAAAATCTGGTAAAAGGTTGAACAGAAGATCAGGTAGCCGCCTGACACACATGCTCAGCTGAAGCACCATGCCATGTCACCAAGAAGCACTCACTGATCTGGTGGGATGAGCGTGAAGATTCCCTGGAACTGGCTGCTTTGCTCCACTATAAACCTGATGGATTATGGCTCTCATCCACGTTACAATGGTAAAGCTATAATTTGGCCAGCCCCTCATGCTCATCAGAGAGGACAAGTTCCAAGTCCCATGATGAGGTCTACGCACATAAGTCTGCAAGACTGACCACATTCAAAGAAAAAAGAGAGCCCTCTTCCTCTGGACACCTACTCTTGACCACTGTCAGAATGACAATATCCTGATTAATGTGGAAACTGGACACCACCTTAGGTTGGAAAGAAAATTTAGTCTGAAGAACCGCCCTATCCTCATGGGACACTAGAAGAGGAGATATGCTGGACAAAGTTGCCAGCTCTGAAAATCTTCTAGCAGTATAAATGGGCAGAAATAAGACCGTCTTCCGTGTCAGAAATTTTCAAATCAACCGAATCCAAGTGTGTTTAAAAGCTGAATGTGGCAAAGCATTCAAGACCAAGTTGACATCCCAAGAGGCAACCAAAGGGATATAAGGAGGTTGGTATATGAAGTACACCCTGGAAAAACAGAGCGTGTCTTCTTTCAAAAAAGGCATAGAGAGTTAACACCTGAACCTCAAGAGAGCTAAGGTGCAGACTGGCTTCCAACCAGTCCTGTAAGAACATAAGCATTCTAGAAAAAGGAAAAGAAGAGGAAGGAAACCCTTTCTGCTCACACCAAGCAATATACATTCTCAAGAGCCAGTGAAATTTTTGACTGTACCAAGCCTCCTAGCCCGAATCATGCACCATACGCTCAGTAAACCCCTTGATTGAAGGATCATGGCTTCAACAGCGACATCATTAAAACCAGCCATTTTAAACATGGTGCAGAAATGGCCGTTGACTTAAAATATATGGTCTGAGCAGCAGACGCCATGACGGACATGCTGTCATGGAGACAATGTTCGTGTACCAAGCTACCTGAATGAACAGGACACCCTCTCTCCAACTTCAAGACCCTCGGAAGCATTGGTACTGGAATGAACAGGTAGACCAGGCAGAACAAAACTGATATAGCATCTACCAAGACCAACTCAAGAAACCCTTGACCTGGAGCAGAAGAGCTCTACCTTGTGGTTCAACCGAGAAATTATTTCACCATTTTGTTGGCCCGCACATGTCCATGATCTTATGAAAGACCTTCGGATGCAATATTCTGAAAAAATATATAGGTAGGTGAGGCCGCACTTTCTAATGTTGAAAGGTTTATTTTGCTGCCACAGAGCAGAACCTGTATGATGCAAGGGGGGTCCCCACCCTCTAAAGTTATGGATATGGAGGAAGCCCATTGTTTTATACTGCGGGTGAAACTCGTTGGATAAATTGCATCTTTTACTACTTTATCACCTACCAAATCCATCCTAACATCAGTGTGCCACGGTCCGCCAATATCGCACCACTGCGGGGCGCAAGCCCGGACTATGCTAGCATGCTAGTTCTCTCAACAGCACTACACATACGGACCGGAGCATCAGCAGTGTGACAGCCAGCGTCTGAATGAATAGAGCGCGCATGCGCCACCTATTAACTGCATATCTTCACGGGGCCACGAACGGTATCACCTACCTGTCATTAGGGGAGGAAAAGGAGCACCCGGATCAGAGGAGAAGGAGGACATCCCAGCCTGGCCTGACCACCATATCACTCAAATGTGAGTCTTTAATGCACTTTGTTACTTATGATCTCCATCTCACTTGGATACACTTGGAAGTTAGATGGACTTACCATTGACTTTTCACTATCCAAATTGAGTGTTCATTGACAGCCATTTGTTTTTATATTATTGAACTATCCAGATATGTCTGCCACTTGCCACATCTGCATGTATAAATGTGCATAATCTGTTGCAGCTCATCAATCACAAAAATTGCAGGATATACTACACAGTGATTTTAAGTCGTTCTGGCCAGAACGTGTCTATGTCTTATAATTGAATTAAAATATCTACTTGTATACCTATTCTTCCATTCTTATATGTATATATTTTATGCGCCAAGGAACCAAATTCATCCTTTCCATATCCAATATTCTGATGATGTGAGCATCCAAGAGATGCTGAGAAGGTTATAATCTCCAGCCTGTATTCAGAAAGATTTACAGCTATCACCATCCTTAAGCTGTTTGTATTCCAGAAGGGCATCTTTTTTTAGGATGCCTGGGACCTTGAGGAAAGGCCACCATGTCCAGGACGCAAAATCAGGTCAAAATAAACTTTTTTGGGTCTATTCTGGAGAAACAACCTAAAGATTCCTTGGTTAGCTCTGACACACAGAAATATTCCATGGAAAAGACAGTGAAGAGAGGGACCTTTTTATAAGGATTGTATGCTAATCAACATTTAAGTTGGAGGACTCTACGCACCAGCATTAAAAATGGCTGAGGATCTGGCTACTTAGTCTATCAGAATTAAAGGTCAAGCATCCAAGATATTAGAGATGAGCTGTATCAGTGCTGTTTTGCTAACCATCATGAAGTTGTCTCAGTCAAGTAATAATTACATTACCCACATAAGTTGCTGCAGTTGCCTAAGCACTGAACCAAGAGGTGAAAAATAGGTTATTTAAATAAGACTCTACAATCTCCTCTGAGGGGTCCTTAAAAGTTGCTGTGTTCGGAAGGGGGAATGTAATCCTGTCAGATTTCCACAAAATCACAAGGTCAACAGCTGGAGACATTCAATCGCCAAATCTCCTTGGGAAAAAGGGCTGCTAAATACTGTAAGGTTTATGAGCACACACATAAATCTGGCACTGAGGTACTCAGGTCCTCCCCTGGCCGGATAGGTAGGAAGGAAAGGCAGACCAAAATCTTGCTATGGAACAGGTCTACTCTGGCTAAAGCAATACCTGCGGGGTATGAACTCATAGGGGTCCTTGTATGTCAGCAAAAGGACACAGGTAGTGTAAACCTGATTGTTCCACAAAAGTTGGGGACTTACATCCCTTATCTTGAATATGGATCCCTATGAGAAGAAAGATTTAATGAGAAAACCTCAGCGTTCGGTTTTATCTTCACCATTCTATGGAATACAATTCCAAATGGGTTTTGTAAATTTGCATTTTGCAGAAACAAGAGAGCTGGGACATCACAGTCAATTCATTCTACTATATGGTGTGGCTGGGGAACAAGTAGTTACACTTAAAGCCAAGTTCCACAAGCAAAAATGTGCATAATTCTTCAGCAATGGGAATATTTCATGGAATATTTTGCTCATCTCTACCTGGTATGCTAGCTAAAGAGCAGAGTAAAAGGACAAAACTCTTAGGGGCATATTCAATTGTTGTTTTTCCGCGCAGCTACAGTTAATACAGTTAATACGGTAATTTGTAGCTGGATTTCAGATCGTAATAACGGTAATCGTGCGCACACCGCGGGATTTTGGCCGACAATTGAATATGCCCCTTAGTCACCACAAATGGGTTAAGCCAGGCTGAAGGCAATCTGTAGGTCAAAGCACTGACAGAAACTGCAATTATGCCGATAGCATAGGAGCAAACTATATAGTGTGTACCATTGATGAATGCAACCCCTGTACTGCGAGTCTGAGCCTCTGGAAAGCCTCCAGAATGCTAAAGGGAGCCAGCTGCCAGTAAACCATCTTGACCTGGGACACTGAGGTAACTTGAACTGAAATATTGACAATGCTACAGGGGTGCAACTACTCTATCTAAAATACAAAGGGTCCACTTGATCTATGGCTAAGGCCAGGGAGAGAGGTCGGAGTGAGGGACTGTGTACATCGAGGCAGAAGGATTGAGTGAAGAACACCATCCTGCCATGCTCCAGGGGACATCTGAGGCTACATCAACAGTGAAGACTCAATAACTGGCACATGAAGAGGGAAACATGGTGGGAGAAATAAAGAAAATAATAATTAACCTTAACATCAAGGAAAATGTATTTTTTGTGGAGTGCCAATATGAACTTAGCTGTCATTTAAAAGGTGGGAACAATAAAAACTGCATAATTTGTTTAATACAACTTTTTATTAGGCACTCCATTAACCCTGTTATTTCAAAGCTAAATGTTCACCTTCTGAATTCCAAACTGTTTGCCAGGTCTTTCTTAAAGAAGTAAAACAAATGTTCACTTTAGGGAGAAACCACTCATAATTGAAGTAAAAACAAAAGGCTATCTGCTGTTCCTCTGCAAATTTATATGGTTAACACCCCCCCCCCCAAAAAACAAACAAACAAACCCCAAGCCCCCCCCCCTCCCAAAAAAAAACCCAAAACCCTGCTATTCAATCCTTTCTGGAACGTAATTTCAGGAAATGTTTTACTGAAATGTAATAGACAAACAAAAGACAGATAACAGCACTTACTGTGCTATATTTTTACAAGACCTATATCAGCCACAATGTTATATTGCAATGTTCGTTACTGACAAAAAGGCATTTTGGTTTCTACCTACCTGCAGTACAACTGGTTGACTGTCTTCTGGAAGCAGAGTGCTGGGGTTACGTACTGTGAAGACTAGCTGTGCCCCTGAGGAGCCAGTGATTTTCGTTTCATCCCTTTTGAGCACTGAATCTATGAACATCTCTTGCTCTTGCTGGCAGGTAGACTGTACTAAAAGTTCTGACTTTACTGTTGCTCTTGTTTCCGAAGATTGTGTACTTTTAATAGTGTCACCGGTAAATGAGCCAGGCTCCTGTTTCACTTGAACTATGAATGTTTGCAGATCATCACAAGGGGATTGTGTCTTCTCCTGTTCTAGCTGTTTTCGGAGTCTCTCCACTAGCTTTTGTTTCTGCTTCAGCCTTCTTGTTAGTTCCTCAATCTGCCTGTCTTTCTCACGTAGCATAATGTCTTTATCCCTAACATCTGCAGAGCATTTCTCACTGGTCATTGGTGTGGAAGAGGACAGCAAAATGAGCTGGGTGACAGGAGAAGAAACTGTTTCTGTGAAGGAGTCTGCAATTGTAGATACATCATCTTCACTAGCCATAGAAACCTCTGATGGACAGGGAGAACACGGTGGTGTGGAACTGAAGCTGCCTAGCTTTGAGGACTCTATAACTGAAGGAGAAGCAGACACATTTGGGATAACTGACATCGCTTCACTCTGCTTAACTTGCTGAATGGATGCAGATTTTACAGGGGCAGAGGTGACTGTGCAAGGATCCTGTGTTGATTTAAGTCTCTCAATGAGGTCAACCTTTGTCCCAGAAACATGGAGTCCACGGTGCTTTAGCTCTTGCTTTAATTCTACTACCTGATCAATGACAGTATAAAATGTTAGAACACAATAAAAAGAGGAAAAAAAGCTGCACTATAAGAAAGAACTTTGAGACAAAAGATGAAACTAGGGATGTGGTTATCTCTACAAAAAATAGGTGTAGTTATGTAAAATGTTACATCTGTTAGAGGAACACCAAAAAGTAAAAAAAGAAAACAAAACAAAAAAAACACACACAAATAGTAATTGGAGACATTTTCTAGCTTCTTCAAAAAAGTTTGACGATCAAGCAGAGGGTTCTGTCTAATGTTTAATGGTTAATGTACTGGATTCTGTAGACACATATTAATTTAAACTTGTGCACTAGGAATAGTGGTATATTGTTTAGAATAAAGAAGATAAATAAAAATAGAAGAAAATTGATTTATTAACTGTTAGGAATCCTGTATTTGTATACTAGACTCATTGTCCAACTCTTACTGCAAAGCAAGGCAGGCACAGTTCATGCAAGTTCACAGAGTTGTAATCAGATGATTGCCGACAACCTCAGTGATGGGGAGTTAAATTTCCAAACAGTATATAAACGTGCTCTGCCGGTCATACCCTGCTAGAGCATCATCTTTGCTGTTCTGAGCTCCTAAGCATATTATCCTGTATATTGCTTGATTCCTGATTATTACCTGGCATGTTTCTGACTTTGTCAGTGCAGTACAAAGTCAGGATCAAAGTATCACAGATTGGTTTTGACCTTTGGCTTTTCCTGACTATTCCTCTGCTTGACGATCCTGTTCTGCCTACCTCTCTCCTGCTGACCCTGGCTTTTCTGACTATTCAGCCTCCAGAGTGCGTGTATGTATGTATATATATATATATATATATATATATATATATATATATATATATATATATATATATATATATATATATATATATATATATATATATATATACACACACACACACACACACACACATACATACATACATACATACATACATACATACATATATCCACACAGCTCCAGGGTCGCGACGAGGCTTGGATCATGGTTCTTGCTGACGGGACAGGCCATCCCCGTTCCCGTGATCTTTACTATTTTTGTGAGAGATGGAAACATCATACAGTTGTAGGGCCAAGCTCCATCTAAGCAACCGTCCATTATCCCCTGCGGTGCATTGTAGCCCACTAAGGGGATTATAATCTATGACCACCGAAAACTCACGTCCATATAAGTACGGCTGCAAATTTTTGAGAGAAAAAACTATGGTCAGGCACCAATTTTCAATAATGGCGTATGCTATCTAACGATCAACAAGTTTCCGGGAGAGATAGGCCACTGGGTGTTCACAACCGTCCTCCGCTACTTGACTCAAAACAGTTTCTATTCCACAGCCCGAGGCATCTCTTTGCACAATGAACCGCAGTCGGAAGTCAGGGGCTGCTAATACTGGGGCCTGGGACAAGATATTCTTAAGCTGGCAAAAAGCCTGCTCACAATCAGGGGTCCAGTCAATTTGTCAGGAGTACTTTTTAGTCGACAAATCAGTCAGCGGCTTGGCAATGGTGCTGTACTGGGGCACATACCTACAATAGTAGCCCGCAGTCCCAAGGAAGGCGTGTACCTGTTTATGTTGGTGGGGTGAGGCCAATTCAGGATGGCATTAATTTTTGCCTGCTCCGGTCGAATATTTCCTCCACCAACCCTATGCCCAAGGTACAACACCTCCGCCACCCCCATCTGACTGGTTTGATCGTCAACCCTGCCTGGCTAATCTGGGCTATTACTTGAGCCACATGTAGCAGGTGGTCCTCCCAGGTCTCACTAAAAATAGATATATCGTCTAGGTATGCCTGGGCAAACTCCTCACACCCTGTCAGCAAACAGTCTACTGTACGCTGAAAGGTGGCCAGGGCATTCTTCATTACAAAGGGCATGGCAGTAAACTCAAATAGCCCAAACAGAGTGGTGAATGCGGAACCGCTCCTGTGCCTTCCTGGTAACTGGTATCTGCCAGTACCCCTTACTAAGGTCCAGCGTGGACACATAGCGAGACCACTGCATGAGTGCGCCCAGGCCTGCTGGTGAACTGAGGCCGCTCTACCTCTCATACTCCCTTCATCTGTTGAGTCTGGGCTCCTGTTAACTGCTGGCATATGGGCATTGCCTCCAGCCCTAGGTCCTTTTTGGTTTCTGCGAGAATGTCGGGTATGGGGTCAGTCTCTGGGTCGTCCATATGTGGGAAACAGATTGCCACGGCCCCTATTTCCCTGGTGACGTACTCCTTTAAACTATTAATGTGATAGGTACCCACCCGCTTCCCGGTTCGATCTAGTGCAAAAACGTAATCTACCCGGCCCTGTCTGTCCACTACGGTACAGGGCCCCTGCACAAGTCGCCTGTAACTTGTGCTTTCTGGCAGGTACTAACACCATCACTTTCTGTCCAACTTCTAACTCCCTTTCTCGAGCCCCCTGGTTGTAATAATGGCGCTGCCGTTCCTGCGCTCCTAAAGTATGCTCATGAGCAAGCTGCATCAACCTCTGCAGTCTATCCCTTATTTGTACCACATTTTGCAAAACTGGGACCTCAGGTTCCTGGAAATACCTTTCCCAGACTAGGTCGAGAGAACCAGGTAAAATCCTGCAGCACTTTGCGGTACGCAAATAATAGCTGCTGCAATGACTTCTCCCAGTCTCCCCCCTCCGACTCAGCATATCCCTGCAGCAACTGCATAAGTGTCCCATTAAATCTCTCGCAAAGACCGTTAGTCTGGGGATGGTAGGGGGTTGTGCGGAAGGGATGGACCCCAAAATTGTCCTATACTGTCTGCAGCAAGTCCCCTTGAAATTGCGTCCACTGGTCAGTGACTACTTCTTAAGGGAATCCTACATGGCTAAAGGTAGCCATGAGAGCATGGGCAATATGTTCAGCAGCTATGAATGCTAGTGCCACTCCCTCGGGATATCTAGTAGCATAATCGACTATGGTCAGGATGTACATCTTCCCTGTTCGGCTTGGTTTCTTAAAAGGTCCCACAATGTCCATGGCTACCCTCCTAAACGGCTCACCTATGATGGGCATAGACTGTAGGGGGGCCTGACGTGGGGGTCACCCAAGGCGTTGGCATACATCGCATGTGGACCTAGTGTTTGACCTCCTGGTTAACTCCAGGCCAGAAGAAATGTCGTAGCAACCGGGCACGGGTTTTACGAACCCCTAAGGGGATGTCATAGGCTAGTGCTAGTAACCGGCGACAGTACTGCTGGGGAACAATCAACTGTTTCCTATCCACTCCTGGCTCTAGAGGATCAGCCTTCTTTACACATGATCCTATCCTCCTGAGGTCCCCAATCTATCCTTTCCACCGCACTGCGGGGACCATCTAAAGATGGGTCAGTCTGTTGGGCTTCCCTAAATGCAGTCCTATCTACCTCCCACAGATTCATGTCGATGTCATGGAAGTCTGGTACAGCGTTACTCACGGACAGTGGTTCAGGTAGTGTGGCAGCTGATCCAAAAGGGACTTCTGGTGCTGGTATGGGTGGGACATCGTGAGCTGTCTCCAAAGCCTGTGCTCGACTCCGTGTGATAGCACCCACAAAGTATCTGACCAATCCACCCCCCAGATTAGGTGGGACTAAACTGGGCCGTATCAGAGTAATAGAAGCCCCCGAGACCCGGAGTCCCTGCAGTTCCTGGCCACTCACGTTTACAGGCTGCAGGTGTCCCTTCAGATTTGCAGGGTAGCCTTCCCGACTGCTGCTACCACTTCCAACTGATAGACTACCTCCACCTCTGGCCATTCAGGATAGTAGTACCCCTCCCCACCCTCAATTGATGTTCCTTGGCACACTGAGACTCGGGGCACAGCTGGTCTTAATCCATAGAATGGTCTGGGAGCATTAGAGTGCGCAGCTTGGATACGTGGCGACACGGGCATGATGTAGTCGGTGGTGTATCTCGATCGGGTGGGGTTCAGTAAATAGTCGCCCATTCACCTCTGCTAAGTCCCATCCATTGGGGACAGTTTGCCAGGAATTCATCGGCTAATGTGGCTGCTTTCTCTGAGGTAGTGTGATTTCTGTCCACCACCCACACTCCAATTTCTGGAGCCATTTTATTTATTAGCTGCTCCAATATAAAGATGTCTTTAATGTCCATTACAGTTGTGGCTTTCTTCCCTTCTATAGCCACCGATTACAGTTTCTTTGCAATAAACTGCTAAATTCCGTATAAGAGTCACTGCTTCTTGCCATGGTTCTAAACGTAGTGCGGTAGGATTCAGGGGTCACCGCATATCGAGCCAACAATACTTTTCGAATCTCCTGGTAGTCTCTTCCTTGCTCTGGGCTCAGGGCATGGTATGCCTTCTGCATTTGGCCCATCAAACTAGGTATCAAATATTTCGACCACTCCGCCACAGGTATATCATGCACTGCCATCATGGACTCAAATAACTGAAGCTGATTGTCAATGTCCGTGGCTGATTCCACAAAGAGTGGAACATCGCGATATCCCAATCGCAGCGTCTGTCTTCCTTCCAATACTGACACTGATGCCATTGCAGGTATCACGACCGGTCTACTCAGCGCTGCTCTCAAGACAGCTGCCCTCTCATGTGCGGCAGCTCCTGGTGCTAGTACATTCAACCAAATCTGCAGCTGTTCCGTGCTGCCAACTGTTATTTCAGCTGCCTGGGTTGTCATCCCCCAAGTTCCATTACCGACAGGTCCTGAACCGCGTTCTTCTCACCAGGGTTATCTGTTTCGCACTGAGCCAATTTTTTAATTAGGAACTCCCTGGTGTCCATTGAGTTCATCTCAATTGCTGTTTGCATTTCTTGCCTGACAAAGTTCCTGCAGGATTCCTTTCTTAGTGTTTCCGTATGTTTGTGCTTCTGCCTCCATTCTGCGTGCCTTTCAATTCTATGCTCGTCGCTGAGAGATTCCACCGCTTGCCACCAAATGTGAAGATACGTGGTTCCTAAATCACTCAGACACGGTATTAGAGGGAAAAATTCACTCAACTCCTGAGTGTTCCCTGTGGAGGTGGAATTTAACCCCTGAAGTAATTTTCATCACGGATACTTCCTGATAACAACATGGCTAAAAAGTGCAGTCTGGGTATGGATTAGATTAAGGTGTTGTAACACTGGTTCCATAAACCATGCCCGTTTCTTTACAGAGGACAATGATGTCATTGCCCTGGTGTCACAGCTCGTCTATTCCACATTAAAGACGCGCTGTGTCCTGCCATTGACTTTTAGAAACAGCTACATCAGCCAACCTTGAATATTCAACATCAAAATTGACTCTTCTAAATCTAAAGTTCATAAACGGTGGAAGCGACCTATTTCAGTGTCAGGGAAGATAAACAAAGTATGTCCATATGAGACACATAAGTACTGGTGCTACCTACCATTCTGCAGTGTAGTATATAGCGGTTTCCATGCTTAGTAATATTAACACATTGAATGCTTTGAAAATGCAAAAGCACATTTTGTGTATGTCTATGCTAATAAAGGCACTGTATTGCTTACTCATATTATATGAGAACCATCAGAAACAAGGACTTATGGTTGGCACAATTTCCAGCTGAAGACGGGATATCAATCTGTCTATCTTTGAAATTGAAACATGGTGTCCATTTAAAATAGAAAATGACTGCACATTTTGGTGTGTAATTCACACTAAAACAGAATTCCCACTCTCCTAGTATAGGTGATGACGGTGTCCCTTTATTTCATGTGACTTATTCACAAATGTATTTATTGAGACCAAAAGAGAAGATTGCTTGTATCCTGCACAACATTCTGTACTTGCAAGCTTTGCTAGAAGTATGCTATGTCAAAATGATTAAACAGCCTAAATTTCTATATGTTCCAAAGCAGGATCCTGTTTTTTTGCCCTCTTCACTGTTGAGCAAAATTGATCAGCTCATTACATCTTTAGTGTGGGGAACAGGGCAATAATAAAATTGAGTGCATTATGTAAATCTAGGTAATCAGGTGGCTTTATTATTAAATCTTAGGCAATATTATTACACCTTCCAAATGGCGCATATAAAATTCTGTGTGTCGAACACAGATTGTCTTGATCTCCATTGGAAATTACTGAGACAGGAAGTAGACAGCCGCCACACTCCTCTTTAAATTTTATTGTCTGGTGTTCGTCCTGGATGTTCGACTCCCCTGTTCATACAAGCTTTAAAAGTTTAGAATGCTATATTCCTCTTTGGGGTCACATTAAATTTACTGAACATCACCTGGTTAGTCTCAGTGGTTGTAACATTGGGTAACTGCTTTAAAGGCAACTGTAAGCTGCTGGGGCCCTTAAATCCTTTGCGCAACTTCGAGAGGAGATTGACAATCCCAACAATATTTTTCACGGCTATTTACAACTTCGTCACACCTTGCTGGTCCAATTTGAGTCCCTTCACTTAAAGTTGCACCTATGAAAACTCTAATCCAGCCTTTAGGCTACTCGAAACTTACAACCTTTACCTACTATTATTTACAAGGCGAATAGGTCACCAAACACCTTGTACAATTATGAGTAAATTAGGATGCGTATCTTGGCCTTATCCAGGACGGGGACTGGGGGAAAATTTTAAGTAGCTCTTGTAAAGCGACTGCATCTAACATTTTTAGCAGATTCAGATATATATTCTTCACAAAGCATATCTTACTCATTTTAGATTAGCTAAAATTAGATCTGATCAGACTACTACTCTTAGTGTCCAAAAAGTGGTGACCCTTGTTGCAATTTCTGGCATCTCCTATAACATTGTCCTAGCATTAAGCGCTTCTGAGATGGAATTATTTGGTGCATTAATAAAACTAGAGTAAAGATGCTGCTATTACCTGGTATCTGTTTACAGTTGCAGGATATGGTGAATAGACTGACACAGCATTACTTAAAAAATGAAATTATGTTAGCTATGGTCTGCATAGCTAGACAGTGTATGGCTTCTACTAGCTGTCGTGTTCGAAATTGGTGAATGAGCGCTTTTTCTATACTAGTAGGAAATGCCCCTTCAAGAATCAAAATATTTGGGGATGATGGCTAGAATCCTCATAAGCATTACCTTTGTCAAGACCTTCTGGCAAGAACAAGAAGTTGTTGCATTGAAGCTCTTATTGTGTACTAGCCTAATTTCTACAAGCACCATGCTTTATTATAAACGGTCTACATTTGGGCAATGGAAAAAATTCACTAGATTTAAAAAAAAATAATAAAAAAACAAATTCCCTTAATTTTATTGCCTCCCCCAAAGCTTGCTGCTTGGGACAGTTGCTTGAAATTGCCTCTTTACAGTTAAACACTTGCTCCTACTTGCAGCTGCTTTATTGGATTTTCTGACTGGATGTTTATGATCACTATACAGCAGCTCTCACTCCAACTACATATCAGCTGAGATAACTGCAAAGGCCAGACCATATCCCTGAGAGGAAGAGTTCTCTTGTTGTGTGGATATTAATTATTTGGCGATATGCTTGCTGGTTTAATAAATGTTTCTTTTCTATTTTAATCATGTAAAATATGCAACTATTACTGTACCTTCATGTCATCCAAGTTGTGTGGAAGTGGCCCCATTTTTGATACAACACTTGATATGTTGCTGTTCGGCCTAAACACATTAGGGAGTGTATGGCTGGAGAGGCTGATTGTAGGCAAATTGCGCACTGAGGTGGTATTCGTGATAGCAGTGGTCTGCTGATCCTGATGTGGCCTAAAAAAAAGCAAAGAATAAGAATCAAATTAGATAAACCCAGTATCCTTCAATTCTACTCTGTCCACCTATTACTTATGATAGTGTACTATTCAGCTACTGTTCTTCAGTAATATGCAATTCATGATACGCTCTGTTCCACAACAGCTGAAGTCCGTAGATATCTCCCAACACCAGGTTGAGAGTTAGTTTTTCCTTCTTTGTTACTTATCTAGGATTTATATTTTATACCCACTGTACAGTAGGAGCTGGACATTGAACTGCGAGTCATTCCATGTCAAATCATCACAGCCTCCAACCCAACCATCTCAGATTTTCGTGAAATTTGGTAAGATGGTAGATGACAAAGTTACTTTCATATGTAAAATTTTAGCCCTCAGTGATATACAATGTTCAGTTGCAAATATGACAAAACATTTTAAATTTATGCTTGCCATGTCAACTAAAAGAAATCATAACTTTGCTTCTAACTTTGGAAGAACTTTCATGTTGGTTGATTTGAAGCTAAAGGATCTTAGTTTTCATAAAAAATAGTTTTATATTAATATATTGACTTCTACATTTCAAGGTCACATGATCTGACCTTTGAGCTTGAATATCTAAAAAAGTGTATGTTTAATTTTTTTGAACATTAAGTATGTTATGCAGTTAAATACAATCTCTTTAGTATAAGTTTCATTTTGGGAAACCTTTGGGAACAGGAGTAAATAAGAAAAATCTGAAAATTATACATATCACCATCAAGAAAATACCTTAACACGTGATTATAAGATTTCTGTACAATAGAATAATGTATAATCCTGTGTACAAGTCAGTGCATCCTCCTCCTCAGCAATGCTTTTTCTGTGTTTGGTGTTTTGGGTGACCACAGCAGTTAGTGTGTAGGTTTGTCCGGTTGCAGTCCAAGGGCCAACCTTAGTGAGAACTTGTTCTCTTTTAATGTTCAAGATGATTTGGTTGATGAGGGTACACATATGATGGTGATGGAGCATTGGGATGTAGAAAACAGACTGAAACCTCCTGTAATGTTGCATTCATATTCATGACACAACCTAACCACCAAACATCATTATAGAAGCAAGTTACAAAACATTTATTTCTTCCAAAGGCAATGTTTTATATGGAGTATTTGTTTCCTTCACTAGATGAGTCTATAGAAAACCTCTTCATTATTAAGCTATTCCGTGTTCCTGACATAAAAGCATAAAATGTTTGAGTTGCAGGTACTCGTCATGCTTCCTCATGTCGGTAGTGTAACATTTACTCCCACAAGAACACAGTGTTTGGGACGCAGAGGTGCAAATTTTGAAAACCCAACTTTTATATTGAGATGTGATTGTTTGAAGTGTTCATACACTTCTGAAAGGTTATTCAAAACTAGCCCCTTTTATTTGTGTTCTTTGGTACCATCACTTCTTACTACCACAATGTCTTTCTTACCAGGCATAATCCTGCTGACATTATCGCTGCAGTAGAAGTTCTTCACAGTCTCAACAATATCTGGGACCAAGCTTTTTACTGGTTTAGGATTTGGTAATGACAAAATGCCAGACTCTCATACGAATTGCTTTGCTTTTCTTAATCTATAGTTACTTGCTTGAGAAAACCGTTGTTCTTTCAAAAGACTGAAGTATTAGAAAAATAGAAGTGTCAAAATAACTCACAACTTTTTGTGGTTTCTTCAAATTTTTCTATATGTTGTTGCAGTATGACACCATCACAATTTTGACTATTTTTAGGCACAGGTTCCTCAGCTGGAATATGGATTATATAATTTTTTACAACTTTTGGAATTTTTACAGCTTTCCTTTTCTAATATTTTCTTCTTTCACTCTTTACTTCTTGATAGGTAATGGTCCCACATTGCTTAAACTTTCATTTGATGACTGCAAAGCTGATTCAGTCATGCAAGTTGTCACTTCTGTATCACTTTCCTCAGATGTGCTCAAGCCTCTCAGCAGTTAAAGAATTCCTTTTAATTCCACCTTCAACTCCCTCCTTTCTCCCCCCCCCCTCCTGTCCCACTTTCCCTCTCCGCTGCTGACTTTGCCACTTTTTTCTCTTCCAAAATTGAGGCCATCAGACTTAACATCTCCTCCTCCAACCCCTCTCCCGCTAACCTTATCACTCCACCCCCCTCCAACAAACAACTCTGGTGCTCCTTCTGCCCTACATCAGGCGAAGAAGTTCGCTCCCTTATTCTTTCCTCTCCACCCTCTACCTGTCCTCTTGATCCCATCCCCTCTAACCTCCTTCGCTCTCTCTCTCCCACTGCCTGCTCCCACCTTGCATACCTTTTCAACCTATCACTCTCCTCTGGTGTAGTACCCTCCTCATTTAAACACGCTCTTATCTCTCCTATCCTCAAAAACCCAAATCTTGACCCCCATCTCACTTCTCCCATACGCCTCCAAATTACTTGAGCGGATAGTCTGCTGTTGCCTCACCAGACACCTCTCAAACAATTCCCTCCTCGACCCTCTCCAATCTGGTTACCGCCCCCTCCACTTCACTGAAACTGCCCTGGCCAAAGTTACCAATGACCTCCTATCAGCCAAATCCAGGGGTCACTTCTCCATACTCATCCTCCTTGACCTCTCTGTGGCCTTTGACACCGTGGACCGGGGGGTTCCTTCTGCAAACTCTTCTCTTTCTCTGCCTCTCTGGTTCTGTCCACACCTGGTTTCGCTCTTACCTCACCAACCGCACCTTCTCTGTCTCCACGTCTGGTTCTTCCTCCACCTTCTCGCCTCTCCCGGTAGGAGTCCCCCAGCGCTCTGTCCTCGGCCCCCCTACTCTTTCCGCTCTACACTTCCTCCCTTGGTGCTCTCATCTCCTCCTTCGGTCTTTATTATCACCTTTATGCTGACGACATTCAACTCTACATCTCTCTTTCACCCTCCTCTCTCGTGTATCTGATTGCCTCTCTGCCATCTCCTCCTGGATGTCCTCGTGCTTTCTCAAAATTAATATCTCTAAAACTGAACTCGTTGTCTTTCCTCCCCCCAGACTCACCCCCCACCACAACCTCTATCATTGTTAATAACACAACCATCTCCTCTCTGTCACCCAACTCCGATGCCTGGGTGTCACCCTTGACTCCTCTCTCGCTTTTGCCCCCCACGTCCAATCCCTTGCCCAAGCCTGTCGCTTCCAACAGCGCAACATCGCCCGCATCCGGCCCTTCCTCTTACAAGATACCACCAAAACTATCATCCACGCACTCATCATCTCCCGCCTCAACTACTGCAACCTTCTCCTCACTGGCCTCCCCCTCTCCCATCTCGCCCCCCTCCGCTCTGTACTCAATGCGGCTGCTAGACTCATCTTTCTCTCATGCCACTCCTCCTCTGCCTCCCCTCTCTGCCATGCCTTACACTGGCTCCCCTTCCCCTACAGGATCCTTTTCAAACTCCTTACCACCACTTACAAAGCTCTCTCCCAGTTTACTGCCCCCTATATCTCTAACCTCCTCACCATTCACACTCCTGCCCGCTCCCTGCGCTCGTCCAATGACCGTCGCCTCTCCTCCACTCTGATTACCTCTTCCCACTCCAGAATCCAAGACTTCTCCCGAGCTGCCCCCCTGCACTGGAATGACCTCCCTCGCTCCATCCGTCTCTCTCCCAATCTGTGCTCCTTCAAACGGGCACTTAAAACTCACCTGTTCCTCAAAGCCTACCAACCATCCACTTAACTCATCTACTCTGCTCGTTCTCCCCTCTCTCCTGTTGTCCCTCTTTTCTCTCCCCCTTGCTTCACTGGCTCCCTTTTGTGCCTGTTTTTGTTCTGCCTCCCTTAGGATGTAAGCTCGTATGAGCAGGGCCTCTCTCCCCTCCTGTATCCACACCTGTTCTTCTGCTCCATCTTTACTCCATATGTCTGCCTGGAGTTTCTGAAGTATTGGTACTTTGTGTTTATTGTTCTGTACTGTTTCACCCTGTATGGTATACTGTTTGTACCGTGTACGGCGCTGCGGAAACCTTGTGACGCCTAACAAATAAATAATAATAATAATAATTTGTTTCCTACAGTTATCACAAATCATTTCAACACTATTGATATGTGACAATATTTCAATCATCCATGTTAGAACCTTGCTTATTTGTTTTCAACTGCTGCTGTGTCCTTTAATATCAAATATGTTGCAGCACTGAGTCTTAATGTACTTCTTATCCATTTGTCACGCTTTTGATCAAACTACAACTATTCACTGATAAACTGTATAAGATAAACTGTCCTAGTCCCTTGTATCACTAGTTGTCAATGCAGTGCAGCCAGACTGGGAAGAACACATAGAGACAAGACAAATCTGAACTTGTCAGTTGCATGGTTAGTGCAAAAAGGGTTCAACTGCCGTACTTAATATTTGTTTTCACTCATGTTCCCAAAGGATTCCCAAAATGAAACTTATACAAAAGAGATATTGCAATTAACTGCATAGCATACTGTATGTACAAAAAAATAAACATACTTTTTTTTTAGATATTCAAGGTCAAATCATATGACCATGAAATGTAGAAGTCAATATTTAAATATAAAACTATTTTTTATGAAAACTAAAGGTCCTTTAGCTTCAAAACAACACCAGCATGAAAGCTCTACCAGAATTAGAAGCAAAGTTATGATTAGTTTTAGTAGACCTGGTAAACATAAAATTTTCATTTTTTTTGTCATGTTTGCAGCCCTGTTGCATGAACACCGTGTAACAATAAGGGCTAAAATTTTACATATGAAAGTTACTTTATCTCGTCTACCATCCTACAAAATTTCACAAAAATCTGAGTTGGTTGGGTTGAAAAGTTACTTTTTTGTGATGATTTGGCATGGAGTGACCCCTGCAGATTATTAAGAGGCACCACTGAAGGTCACCCACCCCTCCTGTTAAGTGATATGCATAATATCAAGATACTTTCATTTAAACAATCCATCACATTTATAGGAGTAAGAAAGAGAACAAAAAAAAAAACAGCTTTCACCCATATCAAGCACTTGAAATGTGGAACCCAGACAGAATATAAGCTTGCTCTTACAAGTCAACTTACTTTGGAGGGGCTGGGAGGATTGTTTGGTAGTTGTAGTGATGATGCTGATTTATGATTTGGAGCTGAAGAAAAAGCTGCTGCTGTTGTAGAATTTTTGCATAAGAGGAGTCCATTGTTGGAGTACCTTTCTGCTTTTGATCAGGGGGGATATACTGGTGATACTTGAGTTTTTTCACCTTCGGTTTAGGTTCCTTCGCTTTTTTAGTGCGCAGAGACTTATCATACAATGCTTTTGATTGGTTGTTCTGAAATAAAAAACATACAGAACATGTTATTAACAAATGTATACATATCTAAGTAATCAAGCTAGACTTATCTATTGTAATTTATGCCTTAAAATAAACAAACGCTCCTGAAACTTCCAAAATACAGAAGAGAAAAACAACATGATTTTGTCATGCAGACAGAGATAATCACAAAGAGTTTCCCCTTGCAGTCACTGTAAGGAGCACTGCTAAACAGTTTAATGGGGAGTGGATGCAAAAGGGGCACTCTTTATGTAAACAATAGTATCTATAATTTAGGTAACTTGTACTTTGGACAAAAAAAAGTCTTAAGACAGGATAATAATCTAGGAGGAGGCCCATGGTAACTAAAGAAGTAAATATAAAATCTGACAAAAAACATACACCAGGCTGCATTAGAGAGCTAAGAAATAAAACTGAAATAACTACAGGATTTATATGTATGGGTGTTTAACTACACAGCACTGTATGGCTTGGTGGCCACAACAACTGTTGTGATATCATAACTCAAATAACCTTATTCTCGTTTTTTTTACCTATATCAGATCCAATCGGCACTATTTTTTATTTTTAATTTTAAACAGAGCTGCAGTGGAAGTTCAGGTTAACATTCAACAATGTATGTTCACTTGGGAACGACAATGGGCACCATATTTGCTCCCTGTTACGCAAATGTATTTATGAGTTCTCAGGAAGATCGTTATATCTGGAACCATAAAGTACAGGGGACAAATCTGGTGTCCTTTCATAGGTATATTGATAATATTTTTGTATGGTAGGGGGGGGATTATTAGAGTTCCCTCAATTCCTTCTGTCAACATCTAAATAGTAATCCTTCTAATATAAAGTTAACATGTGATATGAGTAAGGAAAGCGTTAACTTCTTAGACATCACCATTTATATAAAAAGCAATACCATACAAACCAAAACCGCTAAAAAATCCACGGAGAGTAACTCCTGTATTAAAACTACAAGTCACAATCATAAAAATATGGTTACACAACATACCAGTAGGGCAGCATAAAAGATTGAAAAGAAACAACACTGAGAATCAGATCTTTCAGTTACAAGCTGAGAACACAGTTTATAAGAAAAGGGTATTCAGAAGGTACGGCTTAAAGATTTGGAGACCATGAAAACTGTGGAAGGAGAATCCCTACTTACTACTAAAACGAAGGTATAACCCAAACAAGATTTTGGTTTGACTTTCATTTCACAATACAATGTACATTTTAAAAAAATAGAAAGTACAGTCAGAAGGTGTTGAAGATCAAATATATATAGATTTATATCTATATCTATCTATCTATCGATATATATCTATATATTTTGAGCAAAATGACAAAATAGTCATTAATTTCTGTTCCACCTACACTATTGCATTAAGACATATACGTGAAATGGTACTTAAATATTGCCACTTGATCACCACTGATCCTGTATTATCTACTAAGTTTACCTCCACACCAAGATTTGTTTACAGAAAAGGCCAGAATTAGAGGGATCTGTTGGTCAAGACAAATATAGTTTCTTATCTAAAGGCCAACAGTTTAAATTGGTTTAGGAATAACACTGGAATTTACCTTTGCTCTGGATGTATTAATTGCCAGCATTTAGTGTGTGGTAAATCCTTTACACACCCCATTTTACTTTCACACCTTGAAGTCAAGTGGATACACAGGCTTAATACACTTACTCCATCTGGTCTTAATGCGGACTTTAACTTAGGTTGCTTTCTTTAGTTATAGTTTTATATGTATGTTTGTTTTGTTTTAATTTTCCTTAGGTTATTATTAGTGACATATTTTTGTGTCTTTATTTAATATTTTTTAGTTTGTTTATCTTGTAAGTGTAATATCACCTTTGTATGAAGATTGACCAGGTTTTTCCAAATATGTGTTCTTTAGTTAGTTTTGTTTTTTCTTAATTATAGGTATTTGATTGTGTTATGTATGTTATGTTTATGTGTAGGTGTTTTATGTGGTTTTGTTTTAGGATTCCCACTGTTTGTTATTCATATCTTTCATTACAAATACTTGAATACACTTTCTATCTTTGCCTCTGTTTACATTGATGTGGTTACATGATTGCTGGTGCTTAGCAACAAATAACTAGCAACTTGAATTGCCTTCAGTCATCCTTATCTCAAGTGAATGTTTATCTGCTTCCATACCGATGACTGGACTTACAAAGGATTCTTTTAAAATAACAGTAGTATTGACATGTATGCTATGGACTTATTATTATAATCAGCTCTTTTGTGCCATTGGCACATGCTGAATGAATGGCTGCTGACTGCTTCCGGTATTGTAACATACACACGATTGCTTTATTGATGTTCTTTAATGAATATATATGACTTTCATTTGATAATTAACATGTTATTTGATACTTTATTAATCGATTTTATACTAGTAGGCTGCTGTGTCCTGCTGTTTATTTCTGTGTCTGCTACACAGGTACTAATTAATTCAGCTGCTCATTGGCGGAGTTAGGTATTTAATGGGGTGTTTATAACTTGCAAAGCCACAAAAGTAAAAGGCAACACAGGAAAAGTAACCAAACTGTTACGAGCCGCAGCGACTCACAACCGGGACGTCGTCATGACAACCGGGACGTCATTTTCTCCGGGTCCCGGCTGTTGCCTAGGCAACGGTCGGGACACTATCAACTGCTAGCGCCGCGTCCCGGCATCTAGGCAGCCGGGCGCGTGCGCATAAAGTGAATAATTAAAGCCCAGCTGGGCTAATCCTCCTGCTAAGCAGGACACCTCTGATTGGCCAGTACTTGCTTATAAGGCAGGAAGGGACAAGCCCTCCCTGCTGGTAATAGTTCCTGCTACAGTGCTATTGCCTGCTCCCTCTCTGTACCTGCTTATCCTGAATCCTGTTTACCGTTGCCGACCCTTGCTTGTATTTTTGACTACGCTTGTCTGCCTGTGCCCCTAGATTTATTGCCTGGACTTTGACGCTGCCATTTCACCTGTGACCTCTGACCTCGGCTAGCCTACTGGATACTCTGTTTGCTGCCGGCCCTCGACCCTTGCATGGACTTTACTCTGCTGGTTACTCCTATACTCGATCGCTGGGTTCTCCCCAGTCAGTGCACAAGTCACAACCCTCTGCTGTCTGCGGACAAGTCTGTCCCCACCACTAGCAAACACCAGACTTCAGAGCAGACTCCGGGTGTTGATGTACTGGCTGGAGGGGTTCCTAACACAAACACACAGGACTGAACACGGAGCAATGGACTGTTTAGAGGCTGGCCAGCCTCTTTTGTTAGAATCATATAGGACAAACAGAGAATCAGTTCGTCTAATCTGAGATGTTCCTTTGACATAAATACAGAGAGCCCTGACCACATCTAACTTTTTCATAGACTGCCGATCAGAGTGAAAAGATGAAAAAACCGGAACTACAATTTCCTGGTTCAAATGGAAAAAGGACACCACTTTTGGAACAAAGGAGGGGAGTGCTCTCAGAACCGCTCTGTCCTCATGAAAAAACAGATATGGCTCCCGGCAAGACAGAGCTCCCAATTCCGATACCCTACGTGCCGATGCAATTGCTAAAAGAAAAACAACCTTCCAGGTCAAACACCTAAAATCTGCCTCAGGTAAAGGTTCAAAGGGAGGCCCTTTAAGCCTGTCCAGCACCAGGTTAAGATCCCATGGTGCTGTAGGTGGAACCATGGCCGGATTAAGGGGGGGGGGCACAGGGGGCACGTGCCCCGGGCCCCCCTCTCTCCAAGGGCCCCCCGCCGCCTGCATACCCTCACCTGCTGATAGCAGCCGCGGTGCTGCTGACAGAGAGTGGATGCATGCATCAGTGGGGATCCCGCCGGCCGTCGCATCTGACAGCTGTCAGTTGTTGTCTGACAGCTGTCAGTTGTTGTCTGACAGCTGTCAGTTGCTGTCTGACAGCTGTCAGTTGCTGTCTGACAGCTGTCAGTTGCTGTCTGACAGCTGTCAGTTGCTGTCTGACAGCTGTCAGTTGCTGTCTGACAGCTGTCAGATGCGGCAGCCGGCGGGATCCCCACTGATGCATGCATCCACTCTCTGTCAGCAGCACCGCAGCTGCTGGACCATCTCCCCCTTCACATGAAGGAGAGAAGGTGAGTCCCCATAAAACAAAAGGAGAATCATATATAAATAAATATGCCATTCACTATGAAGGGTCTTCTTAAATAAGTATATACATATGATTATTTATTTTATGTATATACATATTTATATTATTGAACAATAACTGATAAAATAAATAATCATATATATATATATATATTTATATATTAGGGATGTGCACCGGCGACTTTTGAGGTCTCGTGTTTTGGATCCGGATTTTCATTATTTTTGGGGTTCGGATTTGTCTCGCAAAACACTTGACGAAAGGTCTCGGTTCGGATTTAAGGTTTTGGATTCGGATTTTTTTTGGAAAAAACATAAAAAGTTTAAAAATCAAGTTTTTGGGCTTATTTTCACTCCTATGCTATTAGTAACCTCAATAACATTCAATAACAAGCATTTCCACTAATTTACAGTGTATTCTGAACACCTCACAATATAGTTATTAGTCCAAAACGTTGCAACGAGGTATCTTTCTGGACTGCGTAGAGGAGTGGGTCACCACAATATATATAATAAGAAAACCATCAACTTGTATGATTCGCACCAATAAATGTATCTGGACTGCGTAGAGGAGTGGGTCACCACAATATATATTAAAAACCCTGAACTTGTATGATTCGCACCAATAAATGTACCTGGACTGCGTAGAGGAGTGGGTCACCACAATATATATTAAAAACCCTGAACTTGTATGATTCGCACCAATAAATGTACCTGGACTGCGTAGAGGAGTGGGTCACCACAATATATATTAAAAACCCTGAACTTTTATGATTCGCACCAATAAATGTATCTGGACTGCGTAGAGGAGTGGGTCACCACAATATATATAATAAGAAAACCATCAACTTGTATGATTCGCACCAATAAATGTACCTGGACTGCGTAGAGGAGTGGGTCACCACAATATATATTAAAAACCCTGAACTTGTATGATTCGCACCAATAAATGTACCTGGACTGCGTAGAGGAGTGGGTCACCACAATATATATATAATAAGAAAACCATCAACTTGTATGATTCGCACCAATAAATGTACCTGGACTGCGTAGAGGAGTGGGTCACCACAATATATATTAAAAACCCTGAACTTTTATGATTCGCACCAATAAATGTATCTGGACTGCGTAGAGGAGTGGGCACTGGGCACCACAATAAAATATATAAAAAACCTTCAACAGGTCTGCATTACACTGCACATACGGCTGCTCCTCCATCCTCTCCATCATATACATGTTGGAGTTTTAGCGTGTGACAACCTCTTGTTTTTGATAATGTCAGTGCATTTTGAATATTTTTCAATTTGCCCCACACCACTGAATGTACTTTATCTATGATACGCATCTATCTATCTTGACTGCGTAGTGTGGTGGCCCCGGTACACAATTTGGTACCGAGGCCACAATATAATTAAAAAATTGGGCATCAACTGTCACCGTTGTTTAATATCTGATACACCTAAATATGGACTGCACAGTGGAGTGGCCCCGGTAGTAAATTTGGTGCCGGGGCCACAATACCTCCTCCAACTTCCAAGTGTAGTGTTTATAAAGACAGACAGCGTCGAAGTGTTATTAGTTGGCTTTCTTAACCCTAAAATTGTCCCTGTTGCAAATATTCGTGCAATGGACAGTTACTTTTTTATTGAAAGACTCAAGCTTTCAAGTGTAGTGTTTATAAAATATAAACAACAATACAGTAGTTTTAGAGCACGTCAATACCTCTTGTTTTAAATTATGACAGGGCATTTTACTTTTGGTTTAATTTCTTGAATTTGTTTAAATTTGGTTTTACTTTTTGAACATGGCAAACGACTGTTGATTGGTCATATAATGCAAAAAAAAAGTTCCAAGATGGAATTGTCCTTGGGCCCTCACACCCACCCTTATGTTGTTGAAATAGGACATGCACACTTTAACAAACCAATCATTTCAGCGACAGGGCCTACCAAACAACTTTGGCTGAAATGATTGGTTTGTTTGGGCCCCCACACCAAAAAAGCTATTCATCTCTCCCTGTACAGACTAAACAGGCTCTACTGAGGCAAGATGTTGTCCTCATCCTCAACCTCTGATTCCTCTCCCCCTACAGTGTGTACTTCCTCCTCATCACACATTATCAATTCGTCCCCGCTGGACTCCACAACCACAGGTCCCTCTGTACTATCTGGAGGGCAGTGCTGTACTTCATTGAGGAATTGATTATTCATTTTTATAAACATCATTTTTTCAACGTTATGAGGAAGCAACCTCCTTCGCCGCTCACTGACCAGGTTCCCCGCTGCACTAAAAACTCTTTCCGAGTACACACTGGAGGGGGGACAACTCAGGTAAAATAGAGCCAGTTTGTACAGGGGCTTCCAAACTGCCTTTTTTTCCTGCCAGTAACAATATGGACTGTCTGACATGTCTACTTGGATGGTGTCAGCAAAGTAATCATCCACAATTTTTTCTATTGTGACAGCATCCAATGCAGCGAGAGTAGACATGTCTGCAATGGTTGGCAGGTCCTTCAGTCCGGACCAGATGTTATCAGCATCCCCGCCAGTGCCTCTTTTGGGAAAACTGAGCTTTTTCCTCGCAGTCATAGATGTGGAAGAAAATGAGGGTGGAGCTGTTGGCATGTCACGGTCCTCTTCAGAGGACAATCTCCTGACCAGCAGGTCTTTGCACCGCTGTAGACTTGTGTCCGCCGGAAACAGAGACACAACATACGCTTTAAACCAAGGATCGAGCACGGTGGCCAGAATGTATTCCTCTGACTTTAAAAGAGTGACCACACTCGGATCCTGGCAAAGCGTACGAAGGGCTACATCCACAAGAGCTACATGCTTGGTGTAATCGCAATGGCTTACCAGCTCCTCCCTCACTTTCTCCAGCTGCTTCTGCAACAGCCTGATCAGGGGAATGACCTGACTCAAGCTGGCAGTGTCGGAACTGACTTCTCGTGTGGCAAGTTCAAATGGCTGCAGAACCTTGCACAACACGGAAATCAGTCTCCACTGCGCTTGACTGAGGCGCATCCCCACTCCTTTGCCTATGTCGTAGGTGGCTGTGTAGGCCTGAATGGCCTTTTGCTGCTCCTCCATCCTCTGCAGCATATAGAGGGTGGAGTTCCAGCGCGTCACAACCTCTTGTTTGAGGTGATGGCAGGGCAGGTTCATGCTTTTTTGATGTGCCTCTAGTCTGCGGTAGGCACTGGCTGAATGCCGAAAGTGTCCAGCAATTTTGCGCGCCACCGCAAGCATCTCCTGCACACCCCTGTCACTCTTGAGGTAATGCTGCACCACCAAATTAATGGTGTGGGCAAAACATGGGACGTGCTGGAAATTGCCCATATTTAATGCCCGCACAATGTTACTGGCATTGTCTGACACCACAAATCCCCATGAGAGTCTAAGTGGGGTAAGCCACTGGGAGATAATTTCCCTCATTTTCTCTAATATGTTGTCAGCGTTGTGCCTCTTGTTAAAGCCTGTAATACACAATGTTGCCTGCCTTTGCACGAGCAGCCATTTTGTAGTTGCTGCTACTGATGCAGCTGTTGCTGTTGCTGCGGAAGGGGATGCATCTACCCAGTGGGCTGTCACAGTCATATAGTCCTTCGTTTGCCCAGAACCACTTGTCCACATGTCCATGGTTAAGTGGACAGTGGGTACAACCGCATTTTTTAGAGCACTGAGGACACTTGATTGTACTTCTCTGTACATTTTTGGTATCGCCTGCCTAGTGAAGTGGAATCTCGACGGGATTTGGTACCGGGGACACAATACCTCCATCAACCCTCTAAATCCCACTCCACTGATGGCGGACACCGGGCGCACGTCTAACACCAACATTGCAGTTACAGCCGCAGTTATACGCTTTGCAATAGGATGACTACTATCGTATTTTGTGGTCATGGCAAACGACTGTTGGATGGTCAATTGTTTTGTGAAAGACTTAGCGGTCTTACGACTTCCCCTCTGGGAAGATTACCGACTAACAGCAGCAACAGCAGCAGTGGCAGTAGTAGGCGTACCGCTGCAGGATTCCTCGGATGAATCCCGTATTGAGGAGGACTCAGTCTGGCTGCTGACTTGGG